>NC_064638.1:910340709-910646709 GCF_023864345.2 Schistocerca serialis cubense | reverse complement strand
CTTTAGCCACCTTGGTGCAAATTTTCGTTAATCGTTCCATAACAATGTCAACGTTGCCGAGGAAGATCACGTCTCTTACTTCTCCGTCCTTCATCGACAGAGCTATTGTAGATGACAGCAATCAGTGTGCGCTACGTAGTTTTGAAATTAAGCGATGACCTGTACCTCCTTAAAGAGGTAACACTGCGGCTACGTATGGGAGCAGGGCGATAAGTGAGCAATAACCGTTAAACATTTGCGTCACGCACAGGAGTTCATGCACACAGTCCACTAGAGTCGGCATCACACGAGATGTTGCCGCGCGCGGCACAACGATGATGCGGTATCGACCGAGCCACCTCAGGGCGCCGAACTGCGTGCCAGGTGGCGGGCTTCTCACGCGGGCGGCAGCACTTCCCTGTACGCCCCCGCACCCTGGCGACGACGCCGCAAGCTCAGGAAGCGGCCGAAACCTCCGATTCTCGGGACTGTTACACTGCGCAATCCAGTTCTGCGACAGCGCGACAGATGGCACTAGCTGTACCGAAATTTTGCCTGTGACAGCACCGCGGGGGCGCCGTTTCAACCAATTGTTGCAAGATCGACGATTAGAAGTCATGATTATGTAGAATTCTGGTTCCACTTCTTGCGATCTACAATGTCGAAGAGGAACCTACAATTCATGTTGCCTGTTCACGTTTATTTCCGTACGTCTGCGGATATAAAGCTGGAAGGTTTTTCATATCCCGAAATAATTAGGAAATGTTAAATAGTTTTTAGATCTCAATGCGCAATGTCTTGGCAAGCAGGATAGCATCACACTATGTTTATTTCGAAAAGAAATAAGAATGTGAAATTATAAACAAAGTCACTAACCACAATGTCAATTTCTGTGTACTGAATTACTCAAATTGCTAAGCGCTGAGTTTCGCTGTTAATCAGTCACGTATAAACCTAGTAAGAAACTTGTGGGAGACATCCCTCTAACAATTGGCATGAGGATTTTTCATGTATTGTGGTTCCATAGATTTATTGTTTCCCCGCCATGATTTTCTTGCCAGTTTTCCAGTGTTTCGATCTTTTTCTTTCTTTTTTCCTGCGTCTTCAGCGCAGGAAAGTGTGACATTTTTCATTTGGTTAAGTATGAAAAATTGGTTTCTCATATGGTAAGAAGTTGCGATAAGGCGGTTCTTTCAAGCCAATCAACAAAGCGCATGATAACACCCGCCAGGTTAGCTGAAGGCAGATTTGCATATTTCTTTAGATTAATACTGACCGTAGCTCTGAACTCAGTCTGAAATTATGCATTTGTGTCTCCTTACATCGTTATCGTTATCTCATATACCTATAGAACTTGCATGAAACGGAAGAAAATTTTATAGACGTGGAATGAAAGATACGCAAGCATCTGTTGAGTAGCTCGCACACTGCACTTACTCGTTTAGTTGAATACTAAGCAAAATAATATACGTTTGAAATTTGGTGAATGTCGTAGTATTACCTGTCTATAGTAGAATCGTATGTTGTAGGCTTAATTGTGAAAATCTAAACTCTTAGCACTGTGTAAAGGTACAATCGATAATGGTTCAGGTGGACTGAAAAAATGCAGTAGTTGGATATTAGCCAACAACACGGTGAATGGAATGCAACTCGGAAAGTAAGTAACGCTCGCAAATTGTCTTGTGCACAGATTTGCAACTGTCAGAATTCTGAGAAATTAGTTTACTCGACATACTTCCAGTATCTGGTGACTACACATTGTTTCTCTCTAACACCTCCCGCCTCGTCTTCCAAATATTTTCACACCGAACTCGATATAGCAATTAAGAACATAAATGTTGTACAAATGAATTACTTTTCGAAATAACGGCAATATATATAGATAAGTAACCAGGTAAATAACATCGGGAACTGCGATCTTCGTGCGTGTTATAGGAGCGAATATAACTTAGACCTGCGCTATATATGGCGAAAGATGATCCCTGGCACCTAGCAATGCTGTTGCCATCTTTCAACTGTAAAATGAAAACGACTGCCGCAAAGGAGATTGAAGGCCGTAACTGCCTAACTGTGCGGCAAACTGAGTGAGACCTTTCTATAGAAATGTAAACAAAATCGAGTTACATGTTTAGTCGTGGCAAACACACAAAGCAGCTGCACCAAGACCACTTTAACTGTAAGGGGAAGTCCTTTCTTGCTGGAGGACATATAACATTTTTAGTTGCAAAATTGTGACGAAAAAGATGCAACATCTTAGACGATAAAATTTTCTGAAAGGTATCAATCGCAAACGCGAAAATTTTATAATGGTATGCACACACAAAACATTACATTGAAAATCTCCCAACAGAGATTCTTTGATGGACATCTCTAAGACCACTGACCAATTTGAATCACTCATTCAAAAACTGTTGAAACAAATGACATTTCATTTTTTGCTAAAAATATTTATGCTTTCGAGTAAGGCTGCACCTGCAGTCACTCTTCAAACATTCGTAAACAGAAAAGAAGCATTTTACTTCAGCAGGCATGAGAGTCGCGTTTTTTATTTTTAAACGATAATCAATAACCTTCTTGAATGAGATTTTCACTCTGCAGTGGATTGTGCGCTGATATGAAACTTCCTGGCAGATTAAAACTGTGTGCCGGACCGAGACTCGAACTCGGGACCTTTGCCTTTCGAGAGCAAGTGCTCTACCAACTTTTTTTTGTCCGTTATTTTTATTTTTTATTTTGTTGGATGTCATAACCGCATAGGCAAAAAACGGTAACTGTAGTGCGTTTGAAATTAGTTTCGACTTTTGACAATTCAGCGCCGAACGAGTGGAGAGAGGCGTAGTTGCCAGCTTGAGGTGGGCGCGTCAGCAGCTGACTGCGTGCAACAGCAAGCCGCACAAGCTGACCGATCCGCGATCTTTCTGACGACTGTAAAGAAAGTATCAGCTAAAAACATCTGAACCTCGCACATCTTGTAGGTTAATTCGTCAGCTTCATGACGAACTGCATATCATTTCGTTAATGCTCATAGTTATTGTGGTATTTCAGTATTACTTCAAGAAATTCTTGAAGTTTGCAGTGGAACATAAGGGTCGCTATAAACTTGCATTTCGTGCTTGTTAGGTCATATGTTGCCTCACATGAAATGTATAAACATACTGAACTGCTGTTTTGGAGGGATCTGTCTGTAGTCTCGAGAAAATGGAATGTATATAAACCACTCCGTCATGAAAGCACGCGCCAGCGAAATAGACAGAAATAAATAGTTATAAATCCCACGTATCAAATTAACCTGTTCGATGTATCAAAACAAGATTATGGCAAATGAAAAGCGGACTATTTTGCCATGTGATTAATATGCGAAACTTTCATATCCGCCGCGATAACGAGCAACCACAGTTTTTTTTAGTGAAATAATGTAATTTTATGGACCATAAACAGCTGGTGAAGAGAGAACTGCTGTGAGTTTTGGGACAATATAAATGAAGTTACGCGGTTATTTTATTCTAAGAATGGGTTAAATGATAACTAACTGACAACCTCAGCCGCCGACAGGTGTTGTTGTTATACCTCGATGTGGACAGCTGAAAATGTGTGCCCCGACCGGGACTCGAACCCGGGATCTCCTGCTTACATGGCAGGCGCTCTAGCCATCCTTTTTTTTTTTAATCCAATGTCAGGCTTACCACCTTTGCTGACATACATTTTGTTGTACTATCGCATAAATAGTGTCTACAAAGTCCATATGTTGACAAATAGTGGCTAATTAAAAAATAAAATTAATTAAGGAAATGAATAAAACTGAAAATGCCCAAATGAAAGACATGAAGACATTACGGATAGTACAAATACAAAAGAAACATGCTCCTGTAGCAATGAAATGAAATTCGTGTCGGGGGCGACACGTGCTCACGATAGAGCAAGAGAGCCATCTATCGACTCGTTCTCCAGAGACTGTGTCGTCTTCTCGAAATTAACTAAGGGTCCGTAAGTGTGATCGATGTCTATCTCGGCTTCTTCGTCTATCTCATCTCTCACCCGTCACACCCCATCTGGCCGGCGGGTCGGTAAATGTAAGTCGCAAATAATTAGCGAAGTCTTGCCTATATTTCTTATGCTGTTGCAGCTTCGTGTGTCCATCCAGGAGAAAATGCCAAAAATCAATTTTGTCCTTTTCCGATTCGTTATACACGTAGCCCACCACCATTCCCCGCACCCATGTCACTGCATTGGTTTTTTGGACCGGGAAATAAGATTCTTAGGGGAAAAAAAGTGTGTCTGATAAAATTGTGTGAGGGGCGGAGCGTAGCTGGAACGCCAATATCTGTCGTGCCAAGTGCCACACTGGAGCCGTCCCACTACATGCTAAACGATGTTCATCAGTGTCCACTGTTGCGCAGCCTAAACATAGTGGAGTGTCTGCCAAATGAATGGCGTGCCGCCGTTGATTCGTTGCGAACTTCCTATTTATCACCACATACCATGTTGAGCGTACCGGCGTGGGGAGGTAAACGTTCCGTATAACGCGCCATATCTGTCGCCAGTTCTTGTCTGGGTACTTCTTTTCCAGGGTATTCCTGGGGCACAGGCGCAGTAAGAGTTGGTATACGTTTCGCGTCGTCGGTAGTCGTGTTGTTGGGAAGGAATCTCTGACATAGCTAAGCTCCAAAAAAAAAAAGACTTGAAATGTGACAGCTTCGGTGAAATATGGCCCACATTGACTGGGGGCAACATTGAAGTGGGCGCTAGTACATCGGCCAACGCACCCGAGCTATTGCGAAATTGCCCGCGCCACTGTCGGAAAATCGTACTGACGAATAACGCCCGTGCCTTTTCATATACGTTCACTAGACCAAGTCCACCCTCTCCAGGTGGTAGCGTAAGCGTTGTGTATCGGATCTTAAACAGGTGTCCCACACTCACGTAGATTCCGAAAGTTGCTTGTATCCGTGATGCCATTGTGCGCGTTAAAGGCAGGACATGCGCTACGTGAGTGAGTCTCGGTGCTAGGTATACGTTAACATAGGTCACCCTCTGAATCATATCCAACGCTCTTAATTTCTGTAACAGCACCATTGTCCGCATCAGCTTCAATATGCGTCCGTAGTTATCCGCTGCTGTCCGCTGCACATCCGTGTGGAACGTAATACCTAGGCATTTTATGGTCTTAACTAAGATGAGCGGGCCTTCCTCCCCCGGTTGTAATCCTCGACCGACATTCATGCAGCGTGATTTTTGTAGATTAAGCACGCTTCCTGCCACCATCCCGTATCGCTGTATCCATGCCAACGCCGTACGTACTTCTTCGCCTTTCCGTGCCACCAGCATCACATCGTCAGCATAAGCGCGGCAATGGAAGATCAGTTGTGGCAACGGGACTCCCTCCAACCGTCTTCGGAGATCATATAGACAGGGTTCCAAAGCCATTGCATACGAAAATATCGAAAGGGGGCAACCTTGACGAACTGACCTTGAAATAACAATGTAGTTAGTGCCGCGCCCATTCACCGAGACCTTTGATCGTACGCCGTGTAACAGTCGCATGATCACTAGGATGAAGGCCTGTGGGATTCCCAATCTGCCCATCACCGCATGCAAAAAGGTATGATCCACTCTGTCGAACGCATGATCGAAGTCAATAGCGATGAGTGCCACACGCACTCGGCATGACGCTGCTAATGCGATGATATCTCGGTAGTCACCGAGCGCCGTATGTACGTTACTCTTACCGCCGAGGCAAGTTTGATCTATGAGGAGTCTATCACAAAGTGAAGACCGCAGTCGAGCCCCAAGGATGCGCGCGAAAATCTTATAGTCGCAGTTCAAGAGAGTGAGTGGATTTCTGCCACCGCGTGGTTTGGGTATTGGGATGATGATACCCTCCGTGAATTCGGCAAGTATCTCAGTCTGCGGTAACAGGAGTTCGTTGTACATCTGAATCCAGGTCCGTCCCATGAGGTATGCAAAGGCGCGGTAAAATTCAATTGGGAAGCCGTCCTGTCCTGGGGACTTGTTCGGAGCCCCCCTGGCAATTGCGTCTGTCAGCTCGTCCTCTGTTATCGCTGTGATGAAAGTCTCTGCATCCAGTGGTGGTCCTCTATCTGGCATTTCCGAGATGACATCATGTAGTGTCTCGTGGTTCACATGTACAGGTCCATATAACTGGCTGAAATAGTCGGTAAACACATGCGCAATATCACGCTGGTGCACAACTTGCTGGCCAGTTTCAGAGATTAGTTCCCTGATCAATGTCCTGCGTCGTCGTTGGCGTTCACGTACCACGTGGTGCATGGAGGGGGTTTCGGCAGCAACTGTGTCCGCCAATCTCGCCCGGACCATTATATCTTCCATTCTTAGTCTCGTCAGCTGTAATAACTTGGCTTTTATCCTGCGCATGGCCGTATGCCTTTCCGGCGATGGTTGTTGGGTCATCAGCTCCCTCAGGGCTGTAAAATAAAAATCAGCCGTCGTGCGGTTCCACTGCGATTTGTCCTGCCCGTATGGTATCAACGTTCTCCGTAACGTTGGTTTTGCGCATTTAATCCACCACTGGAGAACCGAGGTGTATGCTCGTTGGCGGCGAACGCAGGTCTCCCAGGCCGCCTCTATCGACCGGTGACATTCAGTGTCACGTAAAAGTGCACAATTCATTTTCCAGTGACCTTTAATCCGCCATATCTTCTGACGCGTTAGTGAAATCGTACAGACGTATGCCATATGATCCGTAAAAGCCGCTGGCCAGATTTCGGCATCCAGTATCGTCGTCCGTAGAGCTCGTGTCACATACACTCTATCAAGTCTACTCGCCGAGTGTCCCGTGACAAACGTATAACCCGGTCTGTCACCATGCTGCAGTTCCCAGGTATCCAGAAGCACCATTTCGGTAATCAATGCACGCAGTTCCATGCATGGCACATAATGAGGTACTTGGTCCTTTTTGTCGACGACACAATTAAAGTCGCCGCCCACTATATAGTTATCAAAGCGTCCAGCGAACAACGGTGCTATCTCTTCGGTGTAAAAAGTCGCCCTTTCTCTTCGTTTTGTGGAGCCAGATGGTGCGTATAAATTGATGAAACGAACGCCGTCGACAGTGATCGCTATGCCACGTGCTGAAGGGAGAGACCTGACGTCCTCCACTCCTATTCCTTCCCTGGTGAGAATCGCCACACCGCATCCACTTTCATCGTGCACTGAATAATGTGCCTCGTAACCGTAGAACTCTGGCGGCGATGTGAAACGCACTTCTTGTAGGAGTACAATATCCACGTCCGCAGCGCGTAACATATCTTTCAGCATTTGAATTTTAAGCGGTGTCCGTATGCCATTAATGTTTATCGTGGCAATGCGGTACGCCTGGCTTGTGTTCATCAGTTGTAGGGCGGTGTCATTAAGCGTCCATCTGCACCCCCGGCGCTCCTCAACACACTAAGTTGGTCAACATTTCCCGACCCCTCCCGGCCTCTGGCCAGGACTATCCTCAATCGTCGCGTTCGTATTTTCATCCTGTTCCTGTTGGTCCATTTCTTGCGCCCAGTCCCCCAGCATATTTCCGGTACTGGTCGAAGGATGGGAGGTAACGTTGTCATCGCTCTGATGTTGGACAGTTGTCATCTCCACTTCCGCCTTCCGGTCACCAGAAGGAGAGTTCAAGTTATGGTCGCTGTGTAGTTCCTGCATCGTCATCTCGGTATCTGTTGAATCCACTGGTGTCAGGTCGATACTGTCGTTGTCGTCCACTGTCCCCTCGGGACTATGGCTATCGTCAGCAGGAGTCAGTCGACGCTTCTTTCTTCTCTTCGGCGAACGCTGTTTCCGTTGCCTTGCTTCCGCATCGGCTGTTTGGGTTGCGTATCCTCCGTCTTGGTCCTGGCCTATCACGCTCTCGGTGGAAGCACTGGCAGCCACCACGGATGAGTCTGGAGCGGCCGTCAGCTGCATCTCTTGTGTGGTGTCCTGTGTCTGCTGTGGTGGAACCGGTGGTCGGAGTTCCAGTCCGTTGGTGTCCATGTTCTCTATAGGGGGCAGCTGCTGGTGCCCATCGGAAATCTCCCTCACGTCGCCTCTCAGGGCTTCCACAAAGGTCAGCGGTAAGACAGTCGTCTGTTGTGGCGCCTGAACGTCATCCCGTGGAGTTTGCACTAAACGTCGCTGGAGGCATTCCGAGCGGACGTGACCTTCTTTCCCGCACCCCGAGCAAGTGCGAGGTTGCCCATCATAGATTATAATCGCTCGACAACCTCCTATGAACAAATAAGAGGGGACGTGCTTGCGCAGTTCTATCCGTATTTGTCTCACCCCATTTAAAACGGGGTACGTGGTAAAACTCGTCCATTTTTCGGCCACATGGGATAGAACTGTACCGTATGGTCGAAAGGCGTAGGTAACAAGTTCAGACGGGACCTCAAACGGAAGTTCGAAGACTCGTATAGTGCGGATCCCCATTCCCGCGTGGTCTATTGTAACCGCACCAACATTCCCGTCGGCATGAAAGAAACGATACCCGTTCGGTGATCGTTGTAGAAGTCTTTCGCAAGCAGCCTCGTCAACAAGCTTGACATAGACAACGCTTGAAACGAGCGATAATTGATTCCCACGATTTCCTGTGGATCGATTTTTACCTCTTCTCTGAAGAAACGTTCAATCTCGTGTGCCTTAGGTCGTGTATAGTCGTTCGCAAAACTGAACTTCAAAGTCGTTTTTCTGTACGAGTGTGCCATCCTGTTCTAGACTCACAATACCGCACACGCGAAGCTGCTCCGGCGTAAACAAACAGGCGCGCGCACCACAGCGCGGCCGGCAGGCAACACGGTCCGCACTGTGTCACTGCCGAAGCCAAACTGCCAACTGAGCTATCCAAGCACGACTCACGTCCCCTCTTCATAGCCTTACTTCTGGCAGTACCTCGTCTCCTACCTTCCAAACTTTACAGAAGCTCTCCCGCGAACCACGCAGAACTAGCACCCCTGAAAGAAAGGATATTGCGGAGACATGGCTTAGCCACAGCCTGGGGGATGTTCCCAGAACGAGATTTTCACTCTGCAGCGGAGTGTGCGCTGATATGAAACTGTGTGCCGGAAAGGCAAATGTCCCGACTTCGAGTCTCGGTCCGGCACACAGTTTAAATCTGCCAGGAAGTTTAATAACCTTCTTTATTGTGATCGGCTCATAACATCAGGGTTTTCAGCTAAGCTTTGCTCTATATGCTGTTTTCCAAAGCCTTCACGAACATGCTTCAAGCATATCGAAATGGTCCACTGTGCGTTAATCTCGAAACCCCGATCCTCTAGTTGTCGAGAAAGGGCGTCCGTGTACTATTTTTTTTTAATTTTTTTATTTATTTATTGTTCCATGGGACCAAATTAAAGAGAAGTCTCCATGGTCATGGAACGAGTCAATACATGAAATTATAACACGATTGTAGAAACAGATAAAATGAAATATAAGAAACATATTCAGGCGACACATCGTTAGTTTAAATAAAGAAAATCAAGAATGTAACACTGGAATTTGCTTAATGTTTTAGCTCTTCCAGAAGCTCCTCGACAGAATAGATGGAGTGAGCCATGAGGAAACTCTTCAGTTTAGACTTAAGAGAGTTTGGGCTACTGCTAAGATTTTTGAATTCTTGTGGTAGCTTATTGAAAATGGATGCAGCAGAACACTGCACTCCTTTCTGCACAAGAGTCAAGGAAGTGCATTCCACATGCAGATTGGATTTCTACCTAGGATTAACTGAGTGAAAGCTGCTAACTCTTGGGAACAGGCTAATATTGCTAACAACAAACGACATTAAAGAAAATATATACTGTGAGGGCAATGTCAGAATTCCCAGACTATTGGATAGGGGTCGGCAAAAGGTTCTCGAACTTACACCACATATAGCTCGAAAAGCCCGTTTTTGAGCCAAAAATACCCTTTTTGAATCAGAAGAATTACCCCAAAAAATAATACCATACGACATAAGCATATGAAAATATGCGAAGTAGACTACTTTTCGTGTTGAAGTGTCACTTATTTCAGATACTGTTCTAATGGTAAATAAAGCAGAATTTTGTTTCTGAACAAGATCCTGGACATGAGCTTTCCACAACAGCTTACTAGCTATCCGAAGGCCTAGGAGCTTGAACTGTTCCGTCTCGCTTATAATATGCCCATTCTGTCTGATCAAAATATCGGTTCTTGTTGAATTGTGAGTTAGAAACTGTAAAAACTGAGTCTTACTGTGATTTAGCATCAAATTATGTTCCACAAGCCACGAACTTATTTCATGAACTACATTATTTGATACTGTTTCAATATTACACACAAGATCCTTCACTACCAAGGTGGTGTCATCAGCAAACAGAAATATTTTTGAATCACCTGTAATACTAGAAGGCATATCATTTATATAAATAAGAAACAGCAGTGGCCCCAGCACCGACCCTTGGGGAACGCCCCACTTAACGGTGCCCCATTGGGACTGAACATCTCTACCACTCTCAATATTGCGGAGAATTACCTTCTGCTTTCTGTTCTTAAAGTAAGAGGTGAACCAATTGTAAGCTACTCCCCTTACTCCATAATGGTCCAACTTCTGCAGTAATATTTTGTGGTCAACACAGTCAAAAGCCTTCGTTAAATCAAAGAAAACACCTAGCGTTCGCAACCTTTTATTTAATGCGTCCAAAACCTCACAGAGAAAAGAGAATATAGCATTTTCAATTGTTAAACCATTTCTAAAACCAAACTGTACATTTGACAGCAAATTATGTGAATTTAAATGTTCCAGTAACCTTGTATATACAACCTTCTCGATAAACCGACGGCATGGAAATAGGTCTAAAGTTGTCAACATTATCCCTGTCTCCCTTTTTATAAAGTGGCTTCACTACAGAATACTTCAATCGGTCAGGAAACCGACCACTCCTAAAGGAAAAGTTACAGATATGGCTAAGTACTGGGCTAACATACACAGAACAATACTTCAGTATTCTGCTAGATACACCGTCATATCCATGAGAGTTCTTGGTCTTTAGTGATTTAATTATTAACTCAATCTCTCTCTTGTCAGTATCATGGAGGAGCATTTCAGGTAACAGTCTCCGAACACTTTTTTCTAAGAGTGCTATATGATTCCCTGTTGGGACTAGGTTTCCATTTAGTTCACCTGCTATATTCAGAAAGTGATTTTTAAATACTGTGCATATATGCGACTTATCAGTAACACGGACATTCCCACTACGCACTGATTCTATATCCTCGACCTGTCTCTGCAGACCAGCCACTTCCTTTACGACTGACCATATGGTTCTAATTTTATCCTGAGACTTAGCTATTCTATCTGCATACCACATACTTTTTTCCTTCCTAATAACATTTTTAAGCACCTTACAATACTGTTTGTATTGGGCTGCTGCATTTAGATTCTGACTGTTTCTAACGTTTTGATATAATTGCTACTTTGTTCTACAAGATATTCTTATCCCTCTAGTCAGCCACCCAGGCTGCATGTTTGTGCTAGTACCCTGTTTTGAACGTTCTAACGGAAAGCAACTTTCAAAGAGCACGAGAAAAGTCTTGAGAAAAGCATTATATTTATCGTCTACTGTATCAGCGCTATAAACATCTTGCCACTCTTGTTCCTTGATAAGGTTTACAAAGGTCTCTACAGCAACTGGATCAGCTTTCCTAAACAGCTGATGACTATATTTAACACGTGTTGCAGCACAAAAATCTTTTAGAGTAAAAATTTGTGCATCATGATCTGAAAGACCATTCACTTTTTTGCTAACAGAATGCCCTTCCAGTAATTATAATGAACAAAAATGTTGTCTATGGTTGTTCTACTGTTCCCTTGCACTCTCGTTTTAAAGAATACGGTTTGAATAAGATTATATGAATTAAGGAGGTCTACCAGAATCCTCTTCCTTGCACAATCACTTATACAATTAATATTGAAGTCACCACATATAACTAACTTTTTGTATTTCCTATAAAGTGAACCATGAACCTCCTCTAGCTTTAGCAGAAATGTTGTGAAATCGGAGTTGGGGTCTATAAATAACAACGGTTAGAAGTTTAGCTCCATTAAATTTAACCACACCTGCACAACATTCAAACACCTTTTCAGTGCAGTACTTTGAAACATCAAATGACTCAAATGGGATGCCGTTTTTCACATACATGGCTACTCCCCCACACCGCAAAGAGCTCCTCGAAAAGCTGCCAGCCAACCTGTATCCTGGTAAAGGAAGCCTCTGGATTATCTCCTTATTGAAGAAGTGTTCAGATACACCAACAATTTCAGAGTCAACATCTATAAGCAATTCATTAACTTTATCTCTAATACCTTGTATATTTTGATGAAATATACTAATTCCCTTATTACTCCGATACCTAAGCTTTGTCAAAAGTGGTTCCTTTGTTAGAGAGACTTCCCTTAAGCTGGAACACCTATCAGCTGACTTCAGTCTAAAAAAGGTGCAGCTCTAACACCCACTACTGCAGGAATTTTCCCATGAGTGATCCCACCAACCCCACCTATGCTGTCACTTATAAGGTTTGCTAACCTCCCCTTCCCATATCTGTTGAGGTGCAGGCCATGTCTAGTGAAACCCGTCCTGCTGATAGACTCCACCGACACCACTGAAATGTGACCCATGCTTTCTGTCATCAGCGCACCCCCAAGTCTCATGTTATTACGCCTGACGGCTGTATTAAGATGAGGCCGATCGTGACGCTGAAACAGTTCCACGAAATGCACATTCGTGTTGCCAGTCTGAGTGGCTATCTTTTCCAGGTCACCATCTATGTCATACTCCCCATCCCTATCAATACTATTACCAACCCCACCCACTATCACTACCTGATCCTCTTTAGTAAAATCCCTACATAACCCCCCTATGTTAACAGTCACCTGAGCCAATCCTGCATTAGGTTTCACAATGCTGGTGACCTGGTACTCACTCCCCAGCACTTCCTGCAACTGCTAGCCTACACCTCTGCCACGAGAATATAAAGTACATATTGCAATATTGCAGTTTTTCTTCTGCTGATAGTTCTTTCGGCAATGGCCTTGCCGCAGCGGATACACTGGTTCCCGTGAGATCACAGAAGTTAAGCGCTGTTGGGCATGGCCTGCACTTGGGTGGGTGACCATCCAGCCGCCATGCGTTGTTGCTATTTTTCGGGGTGCACTCAGCCTCGTGATGCCAATTGAGGAGCTACTCGACCGAATAGTAGCGGCTTCGATCAAGAATAACAGCATAACGACCGGGAGAGCGGTGTGCTCACCCCACGCCCCTCCTATCCGCATCCTCCTCGGAGGATGACACAGCGGTCTGATGGTCCCGGTAGACCGGTCGTGGCCTGAAGACGGAGTGTTTTTTTTTTTTATATAGTTCTTTCACCTTCTTTACAACTGAAGAGTCTCGTAGCAAGGCATTTAACAATCTGCATATAGTCTGAAAATTTTTGCAGGCAAAAGCTGCAGCTTTCAGTCAAGTAGACAAAGTGGTGGTGGATTTAGATATAGGCTCACTAGTCACGGGTCTAGGGGCGGCACCTTAAGGGGTGCGACATTTTTTGCTCTGTACTCATTTTAACGTTTTACGTTTTAAAATAACTGCGCTTACAAACGACAAAATTTTTTAACATTGTTAAGCAACTTACTACTTTAAATAAGCCTTAAGAACGAAATTTGACAATACAAGCTAGGAAATACGCATAGTTTACTTGGTGGCTGAATGGAAATTTAACATTGGGTTTCTGTCTGGTATCATCTTCAGGATTGTTCAAAATATTTTGAAGTAAGCTGTCAGGACGGCAATCCACAATACAATGTTTGAAACGTTATTATTCCGAGAACGTTGTCGGATTCTACTCAACCATACCATATTTTCCCCTTGAATATATCTGAAAAGGTGTGATAAACTAATCAGCAGTTTCTTAAATCCTGTATCATGTGTGGGCCTCAGTATGTAAAACCCGTCTCTACTTAAATTTCTTGTAGGAATTATGGGGAAGTATCAAGTCAACTCTCCATTACTGTAATTAATGTGAAAGCTCTGTGGTCTTCAATATCTGAGCTTTGATTTAACGACACCCATTTAACAAAACATGTTGATACTGGGAATGTTTCACATTTTTAAATACATCTTTATACGAAAAGAACATAAGTAGAATATCTAATAATATGTGAAATACACCTCATAGCAGTTTAAAAACTTTATTTAGTTTTTTACTTTTTTTGCGAAAGAGAAGGAGAAACCAACTTTCTTTTGTCTCATTGATTGTGCTGCAGCCTGCACAATATCAAAGTTCGCGCTCTGTGCAATCGAATAGTACGTGGTATTGCAAATTTTATATTAAACTTCTTAACTAAGCTTTTTTTCTTCATGGAAATGTTATTTTTATTTTATATTGGAACAAAAGGTGCATTTTCATGTATAAATAACAGCAGTGTTCACACAAATGACAAACATCACATCAACTGCCAACAAGACTATTTAAACTTTGTAACCTGTCTTCTCTGCCCACAGAAACCACTAAAATGTTATAAGAATAAGTGGGATCCAGCACACCACACTGCTAGAAACTGCAAAAATTATTTGCTTTTTAAATCAGAAAGACGGTGTCACGAATATTCAGAACATATTTGCGTCCCAGCTAAAATTCCGGTGACGCGGTAAACAGAAGCCGAAAGAGAGACTGTCCCTTTTCCTTTAGGTGACGTATTCCATCCGTGAGGTGTGCTTCTATTCTTTACTGAGGACAGAGGAACAGGCAACAATGAAATTAAATTATTCTGCATTGTTGTTCTTTCATAGCTCAGTTACGTCGAGTCATCCGAGTTGGCCAGTTCACCGCTCCGTGTTTAAAGGAAAAATCTTTGTGCGCGGGTGCCGTGTTTAAAGTAAAACGCTTTGTGCTCATGTGCGGTGTAGTACGACTGGAACTGGATACCGTCTTTCTTTCTTTCCTTTTACAATTATATTTCTTTTGCTTTGACTGTTGGTTGACAATGAAAACCAGTGCAAAAAGCAAATGTGCAAAATTAAGTGGGGCGGCATTTCTAAAATTATCGAAGGAAAGGCGAGAACGAGAAGCCAATGATCTAAAACCGCTTTTTTTCGCAAAAAATGTTGCTGGTTCAACTTCGAGTTCAAGTGGTACGGATAATATTTCTGGCACTGCAGCTCTTATGAAAGAAGTAAATACAACCGAAACAAAAGTTGAAAATGAAGAAATGCAAATTGTTCCTGATTTCGAGTTTCACGAAAAACTAAGTGTCGAGGCAGAAATTACAAAAAGAAATAACCTCGTTAGTGATGATCCGGCAGAATGGTGTGTCAATGAGTCAACAATCGACATTCCCTTACAACATGGCATTAATCAAAATTGTAACGGTGATTTTTCTAATTCAAGAAGATCAACAGGGGGTAAAACCAGATATTTGAATAAAAATGTTTTTTACCATAAACTTTTAAATGGTGAATCAACTATGCGTGATTTTCTAGTATACTCTTGTAGCAGTAGTGTTGTTTTTGGTGCACCACGTAAATTGTTCGGAGGTAAGGCCGGTACTGCTACTAATGGTATTGCAGATTGGAAAAATATTTCTAATATTTTAATATTAATTTATAATTTATAGTTTATAATTAATAATTTTAGTATTAGTAATATACAGGGTGATCCATTGATAGTGACCGGGCCAAATATCTCACAAAATAAGCAGCTAACGAAAAAACTACGAAGAACGAAACTCGTCTAGCTTGAAGGGGAAAACCAGATGGCGCTATGGTTGGCCCGCTAGATGGCGCTGCCATAGGTAAAACGGATATCAACTGCGTTTTTTAAAATAGGAACTCCCATTTTTTATTACATATTCGTGTAGTACGTAAAGAAATATGAATGTTTTATTTGGACCACTTTTTTCGCTTTGTGATAGATGGCGCTGTAATAGTCACAAACGTATAAGTACGTGGTATCACGTAACATTCCGCCAGTGTGGACGGTATTTGCTTCGTGATACATTACCCATGTTAAAATGGACCATTTACCAATTGCGGAAAAGGTCGATATCGTGTTGATGTATGGCTATTGTGATCAAAATGCCCAACGGGCGTGTGCTATGTATGCTGCTCGGTATCCTGGACGGCATCATCCAAGCGTCCGGACCTTTCGCCGGATAGTTACGTTATTTAAGGCAACAGGAAGTGTTCAATGACATGTGAAACGTCAACCACGACCTGCAACAAATGATGATGCCCAAGTAGGTGTTTTAGCTGCTGTAGCAGAGAAATTGCGCGAGAATCGGGAATCTCAAAAACATCGATTGCACCTGTACTATATTTCTATGCACCAGGAATTGCATGGCGACGACTTTGACCGTCGGGAACAGTTTTGCCACTGGGCACAAGAGAAATTACGGGACGATGACAGATTTTTTGCACGCGTTCTATTTAGCGACGAAGCGTCAGTCACCAACAGCGGTAACGTAAACCGGCATAATATGCACTACTGGGCAACGGAAAATGCACTATGACTGCGACATGTGGAACATCAGCGACCTTGGCGGGTTAATGTATGGTGCGGCATCATGGGAAGAAGGATAATTGGCCCCCATTTTATCGATGGCAATCTAAATGGTGCAATGTATGCTGATTTCCTACGTAACGTTCTACCGACATTACTACAAGATTTTGCACTACATGACAGAATGGCGATGTACTTCCAACATGATGAATGTCCGGCACATAGCGCGCGTGCGGTTGAAGCGGTATTGAATAGCATATTTCATGACAGGTGGATTGGTCGTCGAAGCGCCATACCATGGCCCGCACGTTCACCGGATCTGACGTCCCCGGATTTATATCTGTGGGGAAAGTTGAAGGATATTTGCTATCGTGATCCACCGACAACGCCTGACAACATGCGTCAGCGCATTGTCAATGCATGTGCGAACATTACGGAATGCAACCTACTCGCTGTTGAAAGGAATGTCGTTACACGTATTGCCAAATGCATTGAGGTTGACGGATATAATTTTGAGCATTTATTGCATTAATATGGTATTTACAGGTAATCACGCTGTAACAGCATGCGTTCTCAGAAATGATAAGTTCACAAAGTTACATGTATCACATTAGAACGACCGAAATAAAATATTCAAACGTACCTACGTTCTGTATTTTAATTTAAAAAACCTATCTGTTACCAACTGTTCTTCCAAAATTGTGAGCCATAGGTTTGTGACTATTACAGCGCCATCTATCACAAAGCGAAAAAAGTGCTCCAACTAAAACATTCATATTTTCTTTATGTACTACACGTATATGTAATAAAAATGGGGGTTCCTATTTAAGATAACGCAGTTGATATCCGTTTGACCTATGGCAGCGCCATTTAGCGGGCCAACCATAGCGCCATCTGGTTTCCCCCTTCAAGCTAGACAAGTTTCGTTGTTTGTAGTTTTTTCGTTTGACGCTTATTTCGTGAGATATTTGGCCCGGTCACGATCAATGGACCACCCTGTATAGTAGAAAAGCCAACGGCCTTGCCGCAGTGGTAACACCGGTTCCCGTCAGATCACCGAAGTTAAGCATTGTCGGGCTGGGCTAGCTCTTGGATGGGTGACCACTTGGTCTGCCGAGCGCTGTTGGCAAGTTGGGTGCACTCAGCCCTTGTGAGGCAAACCGAGGAGCTACTTGATTGAGAATTAGCGGTTCTGGTCTCGGAAACTGACGTACAGCCGGGAGAGCGGTGTTCTGACCACATGCCCCTCCATATCTGCATCCAGTGACGCCTGTGGGATGAGGATGACACGGCGGCCGGTCGGTACCGTTGGGCCTTCATGGCCTGTTCGGGAGGAGTTAGTTAGTTAGTGTGTTGAAAAGGATGCTTGCAGTAGTGAAGAAGCCAACAAGTCGTGGCCTTCCCCTACATAGACACGTTGAAAGATTCCATTCTTTACATAATGGTCAATTTATGATGTCTCTTGAACTTATAGCCGAGTGTGATCCTTTTCGCGCAGAGAACATTGAATGGAGATCTAGGGCGAGGATATACAAGTTATCTTTCTTCAACAGTCTTTGATGAAATAATAGAGCTCCTTTCTGAACGAATATCATAAGTGAAATAAAACAGGCCAAATATATCTCTATAATAGTAGATTCTACTGTGGACATTTCACATACTGATCACTCATCTTTCATATTAAGATATGTGATCGAGAATGGTGAACTTGTTTTTATCAAACCCAGGACACAAGTCCGAACACTTAGCTGAGGCCGTACTAAAAGTCCTGTCTACAAATTCCATTGGTATTATTGACCGTAGAAGCCAGTCATATGACAACACAAGCAATATGTCAGGAATCTACAATGGTTTGCAGGCACGCATTAAAGAACGAAATCCGAAAGCGAATTATGTGCCTTATGCTGCACATTCTTTGAATTTAGTCGGCACTAGTGCTGCAAGCTGTTGTCAGGAAGCATGTTCATTTTCCAATGTAGTGCAAAACCTTTATAATATTTTTCTTTGCGTCTACACAGCGTTGGGATACACTTCTTTCTCTCATGCAGCCAGGAAGCAAAATGGTAAAAAAGTTTATCAAAAGCACGTTGGTCAGCAAGAGAGGAAACATGTGTAAGTACGTATGAAAAATGGGAGGGCGTTATCAGTGTCCTCACACATATTGCCAAAAATACAGTAATATCAGAAAATTGAGCCCACCTTGATGCAAAACGCCTTGTTTTTCGTTTTTTTTCTTTATTCTCTCAAACTAGTTTCGGTGACAAATATCACCATCATCAGTGGGGGTTTTTAAATCCAAAACATGCAGATTAAAAAAAACCCACTGATGATGGTGATATTTGTCGCCAAAACCAGTTTGGAAGAATAAAGAAATAAACGAAAAACAAGGTGTTTTGCATCAAGGCGGACTCAATTTTCTGATATTACTGTTTTTCTATGCAAACACGGACCAAATGGAAGAGCTCCAAGATAAAATCATTGCCAAAACACATTTGAAAAACCACTTGTGCGAAATGAGCCTTCAGCTTTATTCAAGCAACTCAACAGACGAGAAACAGTATTCATGATGACAGTTTGAGGACATACTGCACAGATTTAATAGTGGAAATCTGAAATTGAAGCCGGCCGGGGTGGCCGAGCGGTTCTAGGCGCTACAGTCTGGAACAGCGTGACCGCTACGGTCGCAGGTTCGAATCCTGCCTCGGGCATGGATGTGTGTGATGTCCTTAGGTTAGTTAGTTTTAAGTAGTTCTAAGTTCTAGGGGACTGATGACCTCCGAAGTTAAGTCCCATAGTGCCTAGTGCCATTTGACCCATTTTTTTCTGAAATTGAAAAGTGTAAATATTGATACTAAAATCGTGCATGATTCATATGAATCACTTGTAGGATATATTGCATCTGTCCATGTCAGTTCGACTGTAAATGAAAATAAACCCATGGAGATTGTCATTGATATAGACTATGAATGAACCTGTAAAAGCGCACGGAAGCGCAAACTTCATGATGACGAAATAGCGAACTCTGACGACGTTTTTCTGACTGAAAGGGAAAAATTTAGTCTATACATTTCTCCAAGTACTCGAGAACTTGTATGCAGAATTAGTGAGGAGGAAGGAAAGCTATAGAACACTGTTGGACTCCCTCACAGTTTTCAGTAACCTTAAGAACAGTTCAACTGACGATATTGCTGCACGTGCAGTGAAACTCCAAGCGTCATATGACACACATTTAGAGCCTTCCTTCCATAGTGAATGTCTACATTTCGCTGAACTTTTGAAGTCTTCTGAGATTAGTGATATACCGGTGGAAATGAGTAAATTTTTACGAAAAGAGAGGTTAAAGTCCGTTTTTTCCGAATGTTGACATTGCTCGTAGAGTATTCCTATTTATGGCACTTACAAATTCTTCAGCAAAGCGTTCGTTTTCGGCTCTTAAAAGTCTAAAATAGTACCTACATTCTACGTTGTCTAAGGAGAGATTGAACGCCTTATCCATTCTTCACATCGAAGCCGACCTCCTAACTGATAACTGTCTGAACTATGAAGATATGATCAACGAGTTTTCTGCCGTCAAAGCCAGACGCAAACTTTGCTGACTGGTGATTTTGTTTATTTATTCATATTACTTTTAAAATTGAAGATTATAAAGTGATTTTTATTATTACTTAGAGCAAATTCATTGGTTTTAATTTTACAATTGCTGACGGCAGAACGCGGAACTAAACTTTGTTTACGTACAGACGTGACCGAAGGCGCCCGACAATACTAAACAATACCCGAATGATCCAGGTTGCTCGGTGTTGTACAGTCAAGTCATACTGATACTGTAGTTTATTACAACTGATGCGTATTCTTGGCGTCTGCTGAAATGTATAGTTATCGCGGAAATATACGTTATCGGAGAGTATGCTCAGATGAAAAAGTGTTAATAAATAACATAGTTTGTCGATATTACGTAAAAGCTTTGCTAATACCGTTAGAAAGAGCTATGGTGAGAGAAGTAGCTGCAGTACAAAACTGTTCAGCACTGACATGAATTAAAGGTATTGTGTACACTTATTATGCTGCTAACACAGACCCTAAGGCTTTACACGTTAACTATTACATTATAAAACAAATTAGATTTTTCCACACTAGTCTGTAAAATTATGTATTAGCATATCCAGTTCTATGTTTGTTCGTTGTACTTGGTTATTAGTTCGTGCATCGAAATCGCTATTTCATTTTCCTTTCTTACGCTTTCCTGCAGATTCACGTATTAATACCGAACGTGTTTTTTTTATCTGCCACACATTCAAGTTATTTGATCGTAAAACGACAGTTCACTTTTAATTTTGAACGCAACTCTGTAAAAGTACGTGTTAATTTCTAATGTATGACACGTTCGCTTCAATTTTTAGATCGTAACACAACTTTTTTATTTTCAGTTTCAACGGTTTCGTGTAGTAAAAGAACATATTAAAAGTGAATATGTAACAAAAATCCTTTGTCTCCTACACGCTCTGCTGAATTTTTGGGCCATAAAAGAAAAGTTATTTTCCTTGCGTTCGTTTCTGTAGTCTTTCGACAGAAGAATGCGTTAACACAATGCAGTTTTAAGTTTGTTTTATCCGCTGCCGTACACCAAGAACAGTTCAGGAAATATATTACATTTTGATTGAGCGCGACTAGAGCGCTGATGCGTCCTTCAGAACAACGAATTGCAGAGTACGGAAACAGCTCACAGCGCTCCCCCCCAAAACGGCAATTATGAAGTGGTCGGGTAAGATTATTTAAAACATGTTTTTCTGTCGGGGGCGCATATAATATTGTGTGCCTAGGGTGCAAATTTTTAAATCCGCCACTAAGTAGACCTATCTCATCTAGTGAAGATAGAGGAGGAAGTTACTGAAGTCTTGTATTTAGTTTGTACTTTGGTATTCTGCCGAGAGCTTTGTCCAGGACTTACGTAGTGCAAGACAGAAATCCATTCACTTAAGAGTATTCCTCCCTTAATCGTTGATTTCATTAATGTTGTGCACGATGCTGGTTATGTTTTTTAAGTTACGAAATATAGATTTGAGATCGAGAAACGTAAGTAACGTGGATGATGCTCTAAGCATTAGCCACATTCGATCATATTTTACTCTATCAGCCTACAACACAAACCTCGAAATACAGTGGCACTGTCTGTTTTCTCAAGAAAGCAATTTAACAAAATCCTGGGTTGTCCATTCGGTGTTCCTCTCAGATACACAAAAAGTATCTGTTCTGCCCGTCAGTAGTTTTTTTTTTTTGTAATAAAATAGAGCGGAACCTCAGGTAGTGCTCGTCAGATTTTTGAAACCTTTTCTTTACGTAAGGGTTGAACTTTCTTAGTGCACTTTAATTGTGACAACTCTTCAGAAAATTTCATAGTTGAGCTAGGAAAGGGCATATCACGTGCCAGAAACGCCGCCGTTGTATCATACGATATTTCATAATTGCTTTTGGAACTTGAATATACCAGTGCATCAACAATAAGTCCTGTTTCACTGTTCTGTTGCCACATTTGAGTTCATTTTCTTGTCGTACTTTCCGCTTTCCATCTGCTAAACACGATTTCGTTGGTGCTTTTCATCAACTGCGACTGAGACGTTACGGAGAGTCAGTCAATATTAGATTGCAGTTGCAGACGCATTTGTTTTATATTTGTCGACGGAGGAAATCAATTTCAAGATGTCGGCTCTAGTTTTAAAGTAGGAATGGAGCTTGTCACATGGTTTGTTGATGTTAGTCTTGGTAATAAAAATAGTTTTCAAAACAGCGACGCTGAAGTGTGTTTTTTCGCTTGTCCGTATCTTATTCATTAGAGAAAAAAATTCTTTCGACAGATGTGTTATTTTCAAGCAAATGTAAAACGTATTCAGTAATAATGCGAGACATCGTACAGTTCAGATGTGTAACTCCACCCAATGGTCTCCAGTAGCAACATTTTTAGCGTTCCAGCTTGATATTTTTTCATCTGTGACGTAGTTGGAAATAAGAGGAAACCCATCGAATACGTCGTATCTTGGTCTTTGCTAAAAAATCCTCCTGCAATCAGCAAATCCGTCACATTCTGTATTTCTTCCCACGTAGACACTTTTGGCAAAGTTGCCCATTCAAGCACTTCTAAGTCTGCATTAAACTGACCCCACTGATCCAAGTAGTCTTTGCTGGTCTTATAAAATTCAACCGCCGCAGTTTCTACACCCTGAACAACAGCGTCAGTTTCTTGTAATTTTGTTATTGAATTACGGATGGTGTGAGGAAGATAAAGCTAAGCGTGCCAAGTTATATCGGAGATGCTTAATTTCCTTTGTAGATTTTACAGCCGACAGTCATTGTTCTTCATCGTTCGACGGAAAGCCGCTGTCTGTGCATGCAAAAATTATAACAATAAATAAGAGGTGGGATTTTCGAAAAACGTTTTTAAAATATCTGGGCATTTATCGATGCTAAGAAAATAGCTTTTAAAGGGCTGAAATACTTTTAGAATTCTTTCAAGCGCCGGCATTAACGCGAGCCACCTTGTTTTGGTGTACCCCAACAGTTTCTGATGCTCTGTATCATTGGAATCACAGAACTGTTTGAGAGCTTCCACTCGAAAGCTATAGTCGTAAAAAACTGAGTAAATTTTCATAGCGATACATTCGAAGTCCACAGGAAGACAACGTGAAGCTGTTTTGAGCGCGTTGTGAAATAAATGGCTTCCTCATCCAATCCCAGCAGTTGCCTTCTGAGCGATAGGTTCAATTTCGCGTAACGTTATTACTCCTTTTTCTGTTCTAAATACTCGGAGTAGTGAAGCAACCTAAATCACTTAATACAAGCAAGTCTTCTGGTTCAGGCTGTATACCAATTAGGTCCCTTTCGGAGTATGCTGATGCATTAGCTTCATACTTAACAATGATTACAACCGTTCGCTCGACGAATGATTCGTACCCAAAGACTGGAAAGTTTCACAGGTCACACCAATATTCAAGAAAGGTAGTAGCAGTAATACACTTAATTACAGGCCCATATTATTAACGTCGATATGCAGTAGGATTTTGGAACATATATTGTGTTCCAACATTATGAATTACCTCGAAGAAAACGGTCTACTGACATACAGTCAACATGGGTTTAGAAAACATCGTTCTTGTGAAACACAACTATCTCTTTATTCGCATGTAGTGTTAAGTGCTATTGACAAGGGATTTCAGATCGATTCCGTATTTATGGATTTCCGGAAGGCATTTGACTTTGTACCACACAAGCGACTTGTAGTGAAACTGCGTGCTTGTGGAAATCGTCTCAGTTATGTGACTGGATTTGTGATTTTCTGTCAGAGAGGTCACAGTTCGTAGTAATTGACGGAAAGTCTTCGAGTAAAACAGAAGTGATTTCTGGCGTTCCCGAAGGTAGTGTTATAGGCCCTTTGCTGTTCCTGATCTATATAAATGATTTGGGAGACAATCTGAGCAGCCGTCTTCGGTTGTTTGCAGATGACGCTGTCGTTTATCGACATCACAAGATCAAAACAAATTGCAAAACGATGGCGCGAAAATTGGCAGTTGACCCTAAATAACGAAAAGTTTGAGGTCATCCACATGAGTGCTAAAAGGAATTCGTTAAACTTCGGTTATACGATAAATCAGTCAAATCTAAAGGCCGTAAATTCAACTAAATACCTAGGCATTACAATTACGAACAACGTAAGTTGGAAGGAATACATAGAAAATGTTGTGGGGAAGGCTAACCAAAGACTGCGTTTTATTGGCAGGACACTTAGAAAATATAACAGATCTACTAAGGCGGCTGCCTACACTACGCTTGTCCGTCCTCTTTTTGAATACTGCAGCGCTGTGTGGGATCCTTACGAGATAGGACTGACCGAGTACATCGAAAAAGTTCGAAGAAGGGCAGCACGTTTTGTATGACCGCGAAATATGGGAGCGAGTGTCATTGAAATGATACAGGATTTGGACGGGACATCATTAAAAGAAAGGCGTTGTTCGTTGCGATGGAATCTTCTCACGAAATTCCAATCACCAACTTTCTCCTCCGTGGAATAATAGAGAATTGTGAAGGTGGTTCGATGAACCCTCTACCGGGCACTTTAATGTGATTTGCAGAGTATCCATGTAGATGTAGATGAAGCACATCATAAACCCCTAACACCTGCGTGTGCAACCCTAGAACAAGTAATAGACTCACTGAAACAGTCTATGTCATCCCGCACCACTGGTCAGAGACTTAGCAGCAGCCAGGTTAGGGAATTACCGTCCCATGCAACACAAACGACAGCATTTGGAGTGGTGCTGTGCCTGGGAAGCACAAACTGCTGATGAACACGAGCTGTGTTCAGCTATGAATAAATCGCCGTTCTGCACTTTGCAATATGACCATCATCGGCGAGTACCTTGGTGACCTCGGGAGAGGTCCCAATTCTCCAACGTTTTATAGACAGGCACAGCGGTATTGCTCCTGGCACCATGGCGTGGGGAGTCATCGGCTATGACATTATGTCACGGCTATTAGTGACTGAGGGAACTCTTGATGGAGCAACGGTACGTCACAGACATCCTGCGTCCTCATGTGTTAACCTCTCATGGGACAGTGGTTACGACATTTTTCAGTGGGACAGTGGTCCTACACACTTAACAAGCTGTCTGCTTGACGTTGATGTACTCCCTTGGCCAACAAGATCTCCAGATCTGTCACCGATATGACATGTATGGGACCAGCTCTCACCGATAGGACATGTATGGGACAAGCTCTCACTTCAACTTCCCGCCAGTGTATGTATCCAGGATATCAAGAGCCACTTCCGACAGTCATGAATTTTAATTCCTTTTCCTCCTCCCCTTCTGAGTGCTTAACATTTTTGTCAGGCAGCGTATACTGTTTTCGTTGTCTTCAGTCCGACCGATTCCAGCTTTGAATCAAATTGTACCATAAATTTCATTTTTTCCGTATTCGATTCTCTCTTCATAAGTCACTCGATCAACTCATCTCATTTGCAACGTTGTCTTGTAGCAGCACATTCGTGTTATTGTCCGCTTTTCATTTCCGAACAAGGCTACGCTCCTTTACAATTACGTTCAGAAAAGACTTCCTAACACTTAAATTTACAATCCATGTTAACAAATTTCTATTTATATGTAGTCTGTAGAAAGCTGAGTAGGTCACATGGTAATAAGACATTAACTGAATACAAAATCACATCATTGATCGAAATGACGCGCTTCGGCGTATGATATCATCATATAATCTTGGCAGTGAAGACAACCAGTGGAGCTGATAGTTACATGATATTAACGTGGCCAACCCTGAGTCTGTTCATGTTGGTTATGTTAATATCATGTAACTACCAGGTCCTCTGGTTGCCTTTGGTGCCAGGATTATCTGATGATGGCATACACGAAATATGTCATTTTAGATCAGTTAAGTAATTTTGAGTTCATTTAATGACTTGTTACCTTACGACTTACTCAGTTTTGTACGTACTACATATATGGTTTACCATAGTCTCTTTCCGCCTAAGTGACTTCATGTTACGACTTTTTAATTTTTTTGTGAAATACTTTTCTTGCCACGTTGTCGGTGAGACACAAACAGTAATATCCCTTTTTATTCCAATCTATTTCAATTTTTTTAACTGTGTTCCCTTGATTATGTACTGCAGTGTCGTACAGACAGGATTATTCCATTAATGGACAATAATAATCCACTTTTGTATTCTCAATTCTTTTCCCATGATTCTACAACACACTCAGATTTAAATATTAGTAACAGATGTCAACGAAGTCGTGTTACACAGGAGATTTTACCTATCGTATAATAAGTGACAGGACAACATATATCGTTCTTACAGCTTTATTTACTTTCTTAGTCAGACATATATAATGCAAAGATTAATACATTACAGTCAGAGTATTTATTTAATCCTAAACATCCTCCCCACCCTAGCCGATCCCGCGAGAGATAACTAGTTGCAACGGCTAATTAATATTCCTTCCATCCGGGGTTTGAATAATTAAAGACTGTGGCATTACAGCTCACCTTGCTCTTGTTTCCATAACTCGGGCTCTCTTCCACATATGTCTTGGGTGCTTAGCCTCTTGTAAGAGCACAATGTCTCCCACTCTACATTTAACTGGTTTCTCGTTAGTACTCTGTGCTTCATGAATGTTTCTTAATTCTAAAAAGAAAAATTCTTTCTTCCATCTTTTCATAAAATCATTTTGCAATTTTTCTCTTAGCTTTGCTTCTCTTCACAGATATTTCTGTGTTCTTGGTTCAGGACCTGTGAGTATTGTAATTAACCGTTCTCCCGTTAAGACATGGCTTGGTATCAGTGCATCTGATTCCTCACGCCCGATTGGTAGTGAGTTTATTGCGGTTTCTGTTTCTACTAATAAAGTCCTAAGTGTTTCTTCGTCTACTAGTGATTTTCCGAAAATCTTCCGGAGGCAGTGGTTCGTAGTTCCTACCACACGTTCCCACCAGCCTCCCCACCAAGCCGTCTGTGGCAGAATAAACTTCCAAGCGACACCTTGGTGAGCGATGTGCTGGCTGATCCTTGCGTCTTTCAAGAAATGAGCAATGTCTTTCAGTTCTGCGTTTGCCGCTTAAAAAGCTTCTGCGTTATCCGAATAAATAGTATTTGGTAGTCCTCTTCTCGCAGTAAGTCTTCTGAAGGTATCAAAAATTTATCTGTGCTCATATCTGACGCGAGATCGTGATGGAGATGTCTTGTAGTAGCACATGTAATTTGTAACATATAACATTTTCGTAACAAGTTGCCGAGTTCGACGAAAAGCGGTTCTGCGAATTCTAAGCCTGCTACTGCAAGTGGCTTAATAAATCTAATGTGGTCAGGTGGCAGAGGAGGTTCTATTTCTCATCCTCGGGCAATTCTGGCTACCGTATAAGGGAGACACGTATGTATGAAGCCTTTTACTGTTTTTCTTGCTCTTAAAATCCAATACTCATTCCGTAACTCAGCTAATACTACAGCAGTTCCTAAGTGGTGTAAGCGTATGTGCGTTTTTCGAACAAGTAACTTTGTAAATTGATGAGTACCTTGTAAGAGTAGTGAGTGCTTTACCAGTATATTCAAGTTCACAAAGTTACGTCGTCCTCCTAGTCATATGAGTCCACCTGAAGAAACTGATTGTGACTTTCTACCTTAGATTTCACTGGAAACTCGGTCTTGTTTTTAAGTGCGCGGTGTTCCGCTAGAAGGCTTTCATGCTGCGTCATCCGAATCCAACTTCGTTTTGCTGATTCTAGTTCATGGGCAGTGAATTTACCGTTTATCTTTCCTGGACTTGTAACGTTATGTTTGAAACGGAGAATCCATGCCTCAATAAGGACTGTGTTTTGATGCGTCAAAGAAAAACACCTACGCGTCAGTAGCAAAGGATTATTTGTATATTTTTCGTGTCTCGATTAACCGATCAGAAGAGATTTGTTTTGAGGCCAAGTTTCAGGTTTTTAAGGTCCATACCACCATAGCATGGAAGTTTGTAATCTCTCTGTCGACGTCCCACGTGATGGCAAGTATGTCGGAATGTTAGTGGTAGGGGAGTGTCTCCACTGCGATGACGTTAAAATTTCATGGATTTCAGTTACTCTATTAGCAACAAACGTATTGCAGCGATTTGGATCGCTTCGTATCCAGCCAAGCGCTGCCATAGCATTGCTCCACATTATTGTTTTTGTGATGTAAATCCGGAAGCCTGGCAGAATTATCTCAGAAGGCATGACGACAGTAGTGTAGCTGGTAACTCAAACCCCAGAAGCGTTACATTTTTGGTAGGAGAAACTCAGTTATTACTCACCACCAAACGGACAAAAGTCTTTTTGGTGTCTAATGTACAGCACTGCTCCGTATGCCCTTTCTGAGGCATCACAAAAAACCTGAATTTATTAAATTTACGGTGTTTATTTCTACAAGCTTATCCATCTGGGTATTCTGAATTTTTGCAGATGAGTGAATCGTGATGTCCAAAATTTCCGTCGGTGGGCTAAGTCTGGAGGCAAGATCTCGTTCCATTGTGTGCCTTTACGCCATATATGGTGAAAGAAGGGTTTTCCTGTTATGGATATCGGTGAAACGATGCCAAAAGGATCATAAAATTTCTCTGTCGTGTGCAGTAACTGACGTTTAATTGCGAGTCCATCTTGTAATTTACTGGTAATGACATGGTGATGAAAGAGGATTGAATCTGATTCCGCATGCCAGTCGAAGCCTAAGACTGATATGTTTTTCAGCTGATCACCTTTCGGTTTCCATATGCCCTTTAGTGTACTAGGATTTGGAGCCCATTTTTCCATTGGAAGTTTTATTTGTTGCAATAGACCTGTCATTTGATAGTATACAGTGTGGTATGTTTTTCAGCTGATTACCTTTCGGTATCCATATACCCTTTAGTGTACTAGAATTTGGAGCCCAATTTTCCATTGGAAGTTTTATTTGTTGCAATAGACCTGTCATTTGATAGTATACAGTGTGGTATGTTTTTCAGCAGATTACCTTTCGGTTTCCATATACCCTTTAGTGCACTAGAATTTGGAGCCCATTTTTCCATTTGAAGTTTTATTTGTTGCGATAGACCTGTCATTTGATAGTATACAGTGTGGTATGTTTTTCAGCAGATTACCTTTCGGTTTCCATATGCCCTTTAGTGTACTAGAATTTGGAGCCCATTTTTCCATTGGAAGTTTTATTTGTTGCAATAGACCTGTCATTTGATAGTATACAGTGTGGTATGTTTTTCAGCAGATTACCTTTCGGTTTCCATATACCCTTTAGTGTACTAGAATTTGGAGCCCACTTTTCCATTTGAAGTTTTATTTGTTGCGATAGACCTGTCATTTGATAGTATACAGTGTGGTATGTTTTTCAGCAGATTACCTTTCGGTTTCCATATGCCCTTTAGTGTACTAGAATTTGGAGCCAATTTTTCCATTGGAAGTTTTATTTGTTGCAATAGACCTGTCATTTGATAGTATACAGTGTGGTATGTTTTTCAGCAGATTACCTTTCGGTTTCCATATGCCCTTTAGTGTACTAGAATTTGGAGCCCATTTTTCCATTGGAAGTTTTATTTGTTGCGATAGACCTGTCGTTTGATAGTATACAGTGTGGTATGTTTTTCAGCAGATTACCTTTCGGTTTCCATATGCCCTTTAGTGTACTAGAATTTGGAGCCAATTTTTCCATTGGAAGTTTTATTTGTTGCAATAGACCTGTCATTTGATAGTATACAGTGTGGTATGTTTTTCAGCAGATTACCTTTCGGTTTCCATATGCCCTTTAGTGTACTAGAATTTGGAGCCCATTTTTCCATTGGAAGTTTTATTTGTTGCAATAGACCTGTCATTTGATAGTATACAGTGTGGTATGTTTTTCAGCTGATTACCTTTCGGTTTCCATATGCCCTTTAGTGTACTAGAATTTGGAGCCCATTTTTCCATTGGAAGTTTTATTTGTTGCACTAGACCTGTCATTTGATTGTATACAGTGTGGTATGTTTTTCAGCTGATTACCTTTCGGTTTCCATATGCCCTTTTGTGTACTAGAATTTGGAGCCCATTTTTCCATTTGAAGTTTTATTTGTTGCGATAGACCTGTCATTTGATAGTATACAGTGTGGTATGTTTTTCAGCAGATTACCTTTCGGTTTCCATATGCCCTTTAGTGTACTAGAATTTGGAGCCAATTTTTCCATTTGAAGTTTTATTTGTTGCGATAGACCTGTCATTTGATAGTATACAGTGTGGTATGTTTTTCAGCTGATTACCTTTCGGTTTCCATATGCCCTTTAGTGTACTAGAATTTGGAGCCCATTTTTCCATTGGAAGTTTTATTTGTTGCGATAGACCTGTCATTTGATAGTATACAGTGTGGTATGTTTTTCAGCACATTACCTTTCGGTTTCCATATGCCCTTTAGTGTACTAGAATTTGGAGCCAATTTTTCCATTTGAAGTTTTATTTGTTGCGATAGACCTGTCATTTGATAGTATACAGTGTGGTATGTTTTTCAGCTGATTACCTTTCGGTTTCCATATGCCCTTTAGTGTACTAGAATTTGGAGCCCATTTTTCCATTTGAAGTTTTATTTGTTGCGATAGACCTGTCATTTGATAGTATACAGTGTGGTATGTTTTTCAGCAGATTACCTTTCGGTTTCCATATGCCCTTTAGTGTACTAGAATTTGGAGCCCATTTTTCCATTGGAAGTTTTATTTGTTGCAATAGACCTGTCATTTGATAGTATACAGTGTGGTATGTTTTTCAGCTGATTACCTTTCGGTTTCCGTATGCCCTTTAGTGTACTAGAATTTGGAGCCAATTTTTCCGTTGGAAGTTTTATTTGTTGCACTAGACCTGTCATTTGATTGTATACAGTGTGGTATGTTTTTCAGCAGATTACATTTCGGTTTCCATATACCCTTTAGTGTACTAGAATTTGGAGCCCATTTTTCCATTGGAAGTTTTATTTGTTGCGATAGACCTGTCATTTGATAGTATACAGTGTGGTATGTTTTTCAGCAAATTACCTTGCGTTTTCCATATGCCCTTTAGTGTACTAGAATTTGGAGCCCATTTTTCCATTGGAAGTTTTATTTGTTGCAATAGACCTGTCATTTGATAGTATACAGTGTGGTATGTTTTTCAGCAGATTACCTTTCGGTTTCCATATGCCCTTTAGTGTACTAGAATTTGGAGCCCATTTTTTCATTGGAAGTTTTATTTGTTGCACTAGACCTGTCATTTGATTGTATACAGTGTGGTATGTTTTTCAGCTGATTACCTTTCGGTTTCCATATGCCCTTTAGTGTACTAGAATTTGGTGCCCATTTTTCCATTGGAAGTTTTATTTGTTGCGATAGACCTGTCATTTGATAGGATACAGTGTGGTATGTTTTTCAGCAGATTACCTTTCGGCTTCCATATTTCCTTTAGTGTACTAGAATTTGGAGCCAATTTTTCCATTGGAAGTTTTATTTGTTGCGATAGACCTGTCATTTGATAGTATACAGTGTGGTATGTTTTTCAGCTGATTACCTTTCGGTTTCCATATGCCCTTTAGTGTACTAGAATTTGGAGCCAATTTTTCCATTGGAAGTTTTATTTGTTGCAATAGACCTGTCATTTGATAGTATACAGTGTGGTATGTTTTTCAGCAGATTACCTTTCGGTTTCCATATGCCCTTTAGTGTACTAGAATTTGGAGCCCATTTTTCCATTGGAAGTTTTATTTGTTGCAATAGACCTGTCATTTGATAGTATACAGTGTGGTATGTTTTTCAGCTGATTACCTTTCGGTTTCCATATGCCCTTTAGTGTACTAGAATTTGGAGCCCATTTTTCCATTGGAAGTTTTATTTGTTGCACTAGACCTGTCATTTGATTGTATACATTGTGGTATGTTTTTCAGCTGATTACCTTTCGGTTTCCATATGCCCTTTTGTGTACTAGAATTTGGAGCCCATTTTTCCATTTGAAGTTTTATTTGTTGCGATAGACCTGTCATTTGATAGTATACAGTGTGGTATGTTTTTCAGCAGATTACCTTTCGGTTTCCATATGCCCTTTAGTGTACTAGAATTTGGAGCCCATTTTTCCATTTGAAGTTTTATTTGTTGCGATAGACCTGTCATTTGATAGTATACCGTGTGGTATGTTTTTCAACTGATTACCTTTCGGTTTCCATATGCCCTTTAGTGTACTAGAATTTGGAGCCCATTTTTCCATTTGAAGTTTTATTTGTTGCGATAGACCTGTCATTTGATAGTATACAGTGTGGTATGTTTTTCAGCAGATTACCTTTCGGTTTCCATATGCCCTTTAGTGTACTAGAATTTGGAGCCAATTTTTCCATTGGAAGTTTTATTTGTTGCAATAGACCTGTCATTTGATAGCATACAGTGTGGTATGTTTTTCAGCTGATTACCATTCGGTTTCCATATGCCCTTTAGTGTACTAGAATTTGGAGCCCATTTTTCCATTGGAAGTTTTATTTGTTGCGATAGACCTGTCATTTGATAGTATACAGTGTGGTATGTTTTTCAGCAGATTACCTTTCGGTTTCCATATTTCCTTTAGTGTACTAGAATTTGGATCCAATTTTTCCATTGGAAGTTTTATTTGTTGCAATAGACCTGTCATTTGATAGTATACAGTGTGGTATGTTTTTCAGCTGATTACCTTTCGGTTTCCATATGCCCTTTAGTGTACTAGAATTTGGAGCCCATTTTTCCATTTGAAGTTTTATTTGTTGCGATAGACCTGTCATTTGATAGTATACAGTGTGGTATGTTTTTCAGCAGATTACCTTTCGGTTTCCATATGCCCTTTAGTGTACTAGAATTTGGAGCCCATTTTTCCATTGGAAGTTTTATTTGTTGCAATAGACCTGTCATTTGATAGTATACAGTGTGGTATGTTTTTCAGCTGATTACCTTTCGGTTTCCATATGCCCTTTAGTGTACTAGAATTTGGAGCCCATTTTTCCATTGGAAGTTTTATTTGTTGCACTAGACCTGTCATTTGATTGTATACAGTGTGGTATGTTTTTCAGCAGATTACCTTCCGGTTTCCATATGCCCTTTTGTGTACTAGAATTTGGAGCCCATTTTTCCATTTGAAGTTTTATTTGTTGCGATAGACCTGTCATTTGATAGTATACAGTGTGGTATGTTTTTCAGCAGATTACCTTTCGGTTTCCATATGCCCTTTAGTGTACTAGAATTTGGAGCCAATTTTTCCATTTGAAGTTTTATTTGTTGCGATAGACCTGTCATTTGATAGTATACAGTGTGGTATGTTTTTCAGCTGATTACCTTTCGGTTTCCATATGTCCTTTAGTGTACTAGAATTTGGAGCCCATTTTCCATTTGAAGTTTTATTTGTTGCGATAGACCTGTCATTTGATAGTATACAGTGTGGTATGTTTTTCAGCAGATTACCTTTCGGTTTCCATATGCCCTTTAGTGTACTAGAATTTGGAGCCCATTTTTCCATTTGAAGTTTTATTTGTTGCGATAGACCTGTCATTTGATAGTATACAGTGTGGTATGTTTTTCAGCAGATTACCTTTCGGTTTCCATATGCCCTTTAGTGTACAAGAATTTGGAGCCAATTTTTCCGTTGGAAGTTTTATTTGTTGCAATAGACCTGTCATTTGATAGTATACAGTGTGGTATGTTTTTCAGCTGATTACCTTTCGGTTTCCATATGCCCTTTAGTGTACTAGAATTTGGAGCCCATTTTTCCATTGGAAGTTTTATTTGTTGCACTAGACCTGTCATTTGATTGTATACAGTGTGGTATGTTTTTCAGCAGATTACCTTTCGGTTTCCATATACCCTTTAGTGTACTAGAATTTGGAGCCCATTTTTCCATTTGAAGTTCTATTTGTTGCGATAGACCTGTCATTTGATAGTATACAGTGTGGTATGTTTTTCAGCAGATTACCTTGCGGTTTCCATATGCCCTTTAGTGTACTAGAATTTGGAGCCCATTTTTCCATTGGAAGTTTTATTTGTTGCAATAGACCTGTCATTTGATAGTATACAGTGTGGTATGTTTTTCAGCTGATTACCTTTCGGTTTCCATATGCCCTTTAGTGTACTAGAATTTGGAGCCCATTTTTCCATTGGAAGTTTTATTTGTTGCACTAGACCTGTCATTTGATTGTATACAGTGTGGTATGTTTTTCAGCTGATTACCTTTCTTTTTCCATATGCCCTTTAGTGTACTAGAATTTGGAGCCCATTTTTCCATTGGAAGTTTTATTTGGTGCAATATACCTGTCATTTGATAGTATATAGTGTGGTATGTTTTTCAGCTGACTTCCTTTCGGTTTCCATATGCCCTTTAGTGTACTAGAATTTGGAGCCCATTTTTCCATTGGAAGTTTTATTTGTTGCAATAGACCTATCATTTGATAGTACACGGTGTGGTATGTTTTTCAGCTGATTACCTTTCGGTTTCCATATGCCCTTTGGTGTACTAGAATTTGGAGCCCATTTTTCCATTGGAAGTTTTATTTGGTGCAGTAGACCTATCATTTGATAGTATACAGGTGTGACCTTATTGTCGTCCTCGTATCAGGCGGCAAAGTCGTCCATGAAAGTGCTTTTATCCGTAAGTTCTGCTGCAATGAGATAAGTGCCTTTAAACCTTGTAGCCAATTCACGCAGCGTTGCAGGTAAGAGAACTGGGATGTTTGTGAGGTCAAATGGTAATCGTGTAAATCTATAAATGACGATGCCTTTTGCAGTTTGCCGAATTGCATCCTCCCTTTTCTCGACACGAAATCAGAAAAATCGCTTTAAATCTCTATCCTTTTCATTCAATAACAGTTGTAAGAATGCTTCAATGCCATCTCCATCAATGGCCTTTTGAACATCCTGAAACGAATTACCGAGCGAGGTGGCGCAGTGGTTGGCACACTGGACACACATTCGGTTCAAACTCGTCTCCACCCACCCTGCTTTAGGTTTTCCGTGATTTCCCTAAATCGCTTCAGGCAAATACCGGGATGGTTCATTTGAAAGGGCACGGCTGATTCCTTCCCCATCCTTTCCTATTCCGAGCTTGCGCTCCAATGACCTCGTGTCGACGGGACGTCCTGAAACGAATTAAAGTTGATAGTATTTCAGGCAACGAATTCGGTCCTGGATCTAGCTGTCATTAAGTAAGTGGCGGTGAATCATTTTCTCGTGATAAAGCGTTCAATACAATTCTCCATTTTGTAATTCCCAGTCTTTCCCTTTTCACTGCGTGATGAGGAAGGTAGAATACATCATTCGAAGTACACTGCATACTGATCCTTTCAGCGTGCTCATTCTGAATATAAAGCAATATCTGTGAGTAATACAGCTCACGAAAATGAACAGTACTAGAAAATTTCATTTGTAACGGCGTAAAACGTCTTTCTGCTTTGCAATTATTTGAAGAAAGTATTACTTCTTCCTTCCTTAGTAATGACACCAGCCTCCTGCGTTCCATCAATTGGAACGTATCATGGAAGTTCTGCAAAACGACGGTAAGTCTCGCTGAGAGAAGTCGTTCTTGTTGTTCTTTTATCCTCATCAATTCTAAGTCCCTGAAACGACACAATTCTTGTCTTAGGACGTATAACCTTCGTTGAGGTGTACATGGCTAACAATAACATGCCTAACAATAACAGTCGACCTATGCCCACTGAAAATACATCCAAATTTAGAAGGAAGAAGAACTGCCGAATTAGTAAGGGGTATTGGTGGGTCATCCTTTATTATTTTCCACTATTGGTCTGCACCTATAAGAATTTCAGTAGGCTATTTCTCTGATCAGTATGTTGTAGCTTATGGATATTAATATCTTGAGTAGCACATGGGAGTTGTATACATGTTCCTACTTTCAGAAGCGGAGAAAGTCAAGGTATTTTTTGTACAGACTCCTGTCAGCTTGAAGTGAACAAGCATGCGATTTGTTGACGTGAAATGTGCTGTCTCAAATCCTACAACAGCTAATGGTTGGTGGATGATGACTCGTAATTGCAAGCTGTTGACTAAATTCGTGCTGATGGAAGCTACATTGGCTTCCAGCGTCGAGTAAACAGCGCGTACTTTCTGTCAACACAGTCAAACCTGGAGATACATGAAGAGGGTTCGTCGAAGATCAGTCTTTCCCACTGAGACTCGCGTTTCTTCATTGCAGATAGACACATGATGGGACGCTTTTGCATCTAGAACAAGCTACTTTATTTTTCTTGGTGCGTTCTTTGAAGTTACGGCCCTATTTACAAACAAGAAACATAGACGTGCAGGTTTCATTTTGTCGATCCTATCCTTGATGTTCGTATCTTCGTACACTCCCGTGCCCAATAAAGATGTGAATCACAAAACATACAATATTTCGACCGTTCTCTTTTCGTCCTTCTACCTGGCTTCTCCCCTTTCATAATCACCGCAAAGTCTCAGCTGTGGATGTGAATGTACCTAAAAGGCCACATCCTACAAATTTGTGGGTAATCATAGCTCCTTCTCCTTTATCGTTCAAAAATTCCATTCGCTTCGTGACGTGGCTTTCAACAGTCCTCTTTCTTCCAGCATGAATAACTCAGCACCTGACTATATCTTCCGGAAACGCACGCGGAATTTTGGGTGCTATCATGCGCTCATAATCGTCTACGTTTTCCGCCAAGACTAGTAAGGCTCGTATGCGTTTGTTACATTCGATGTACATTCGATGTATCTGTTGACGCATGTGGCATCGGTTTCATAGTTTCAAAATAATCGAGATGAGCCTGAATTACGCGGTTTTTGTCTCCATAGCGAGACAGTAATATACGTTTCGTTTTCTCGTACAAAGCCGCAGTGATGGGAATGCCTTCAATCACAATTATTTGGTTCATCTTCTAAATAACTCAGGGTGGGGGGATGGACCTGCTTTTCTATAGTAGAAATAGAAGAATTGCTGTCGATGGATGACTGGAACTGTTCCCAAAGTCGAGACCACTTCTCCATTTTTCCTGAAAATGACATTAATTTGATGAACGGGAGATTGAAAATATATGTCACAGGGTCAGAGCTGCTGTCGCAACTGAAGCTGATGTCGGGTTTGTAATTGATGACAACAAACTAACTTTAGTCATTCCAGGTGCCTTCAAAATTTCTATGTCTACATGTTCCTCGCACCTACTGATATCAGCGTCATAGTCTTTGTCAGAAAGCAGATTCTGCATTGTACCGTCAAGCACTCTCAAACGATCTAACGTATCTTGTCGTCGCGTCCGAAAGTACTCATAATCTGTATCTTCCCGTGTATCTCCTTCATCAATTACCGTACTGAACCGTGTTCTTAGCGTTCTTTCAGTCTTTCACTCCCTTTTAAAGTTGCGTTGACGGTTTCCTAATTCCGTCTCTGTCATCGTACTTTAAACTGATGTGGTGCACAAACAATCAAAGAGTGTATACAAGGAACTGTAAATATTGCGTTGTCTAAGATTACCATTACGGAGTGACAGTCAAAGATTGTAATACAAGTACAACAGACAACAGACAGTTCTGTGGATTTAATTTTCCAGTCTTTCTAATACTCTTTCCGCGGTGTTGCACTACATAATGAAATTTGCGGAGAGAGGAATTGATATACCCACAAACGCATGTGATTCTATGCTACCAAAGGCTCTCTCTCTCTCTCTCTCTCTCTCGCTCTCTCCCTATCTTTCTCTCTATTCAGAACAGGACCGGGCGGTATAGCACTGTGTTAAAATGAGACTTGCACGAGCAGTCGAGAGAAGCTGGAATTTAATCTCATTCAGACTACTCTGTAGTAATTATTTCGTTTTTTCTTTGAAACACTCCTGGAAAATGCAGGGTCAGTTCCTGCAACCAAGGTAGAGACACTTCGTTTAAAATTATTAACCTAATGCAGTCGCTGTTAAGACACTCTGATCATGAGACGTGGGTCTGAGAAGCCTACACACTCATTTTTTTCGACATTTTAAAACACTATGCTTCCTCAGAAAAACTTGAGAGAAGCTTATAATTCAGAATAAGGAATTACAGAGAAATTAGAAGTACAATGGCGTGTAAAACAGAAAGTAACCTTGCATGATGTGTGACCGCCGGATGACATAGCTCAAAGAAACTTGGACTATACACAGGAAGAACTGCTAGACTGCAGCACTGGAATGAACTGAAAGACGATCAGAAATGATACTTTTACTGAATACATTAATTACCCTGAAGTCATCGTGTTTTGTGACAGTTTCCTGGATACAACAAAAGAGCCAGTTCTAACTCACTACGTTCTAGATATGTCAGTGTAAATAATTGACTACAAATCTTTCAGTACCAAGAATATCGATACAACCCTCGATAATCGATACAGACTCACATGCTACAGTCCGCCATCTTGTGTTGTATGCATAGCACCGAAGCAATCTGTGCAGTGAATTACGTTGGCAATCAGTGACAAAATACAATGTGCAATAGTGTAGTGTCAATCAACAGCTCCGCCATTACACTAGTGATGCAAGTGAAGCAGCAAGATGATGGAATCGTAAGTGATCAACCGTCATATAAGAGCCCTTCACACTATTTTCGTAACACACATAACTGATTCAAATCTATCTGCATCCTATACAGGCTGTGGTATCATACATAGTCAACCACAAGGAAGAAAACCAGCAGAAGACATCACAGATTTCGGTTTCTAGCCATACACTGCCGTCCTCCTCCCCCCCCCCCCCCCCCTCCGCAAATGCCACACCAGCCGCTACAGAAACAGACAATGGACAAAGGGTTCTAGATTAATCTAGTTTAAGACTGTTTCTTTTTAAGTAACATTTCTCTGTATGTATGTACGTATATAAGACGCCTGAAGATGAACAGAACATGTTCGAAACGCGTTGTATTATGTTAGATTAAGCATAAAATAAAAAAGTGACTGGTCGCAGAAATTAGAAATAAATAATTATCCCACATAATCACGGTTCACAAACATAGCCATTATGGCCGAAAATAAAAAAGTGGGACATGCTTCCGAATAGAGTGTTCGATCGCGACGGACAGCAGTGCTTGCTCTGAAATGTGATCGCATGCTGGGCACAAGGTTGTAACCTCCCCACAATAAAATACACTCCTGGAAATGGAAAAAAGAACACATTGACACCGGTGTGTCAGACCCACCATACTTGCTCCGGACACTGCGAGAGGGCTGTACAAGCAATGATCACACGCACGGCACAGCGGACACACCAGGAACCGCGGTGTTGGCCGTCGAATGGCGCTAGCTGCGCAGCATTTGTGCACCGCCGCCGTCAGTGTCAGCCAGTTTGCCGTGGCATACGGAGCTCCATCGCAGTCTTTAACACTGGTAGCATGCCGCGACAGCTTGGACGTGAACCGTATGTGCAGTTGACGGACTTTGAGCGAGGGCGTATAGTGGGCATGCGGGAGGCCGGGTGGACGTACCGCCGAATTGCTCAACACGTGGGGCGTGAGGTCTCCACAGTACATCGATGTTGTCGCCAGTGGTCGGCGGAAGGTGCACGTGCCCGTCGACCTAGGACCGGACCGCAGCGACGCACGGATGCACGCCAAGACCGTAGGATCCTACGCAGTGCCGTAGGGGACCGCATCGCCACTTCCCAGCAAATTAGGGACACTGTTGCTCCTGGGGTATCGGCGAGGACCATTCGCAACCGTCTCCATGAAGCTGGGCTACGGTCCCGCACACCGTTAGGCCGTCTTCCGCTCACGCCCCAACATCGTGCAGCCCGCCTCCAGTGGTGTCGCGACAGGCGTGAATGGAGGGACGAATGGAGACGTGTCGTCTTCAGCGATGAGAGTCGCTTCTGCCTTGGTGCCAATGATGGTCGTATGCGTGTTTGGCGCCGTGCAGGTGAGCGTCACAATCAGGACTGCATACGACCGAGGCACACAGGGCCAACACCCGGCATCATAGTGTGGGGAGCGATCTCCTACACTGGCAGTACACCACTGGTGATCGTCGAGGGAACACTGAATAGTGCACGGTACATCCAAACCGTCATCGAACCCATCGTTCTACCATTCCTAGACCGGCAAGGGAACTTGCTGTTCCAACAGGACAATGCACGTCCGCATGTATCCCGTGCCACCCAACGTGCTCTAGAAGGTGTAAGTCAACTACCCTGGCCAGCAAGATATCCGGATCTGTCCCCCATTGAACATGTTTGGGACTGGATGAAGCGTCGTCTCACGCTGTCTGCACGTTCAGCACGAACGCTGGTCCAACTGAGGCGCCAGGTGCAAATGGCATGGCAAGCCGTTCCACAGGGCTACATCCAGCATCTCTACGATCGTCTCCATGGCAGAATAGCAGCCTGCATTGCTGCGAAAGGTGGATATACACTGTACTAGTGCCGACATTGTGCATGCTCTGTTGCCTGTGTCTATGTGCCTGTGGTTCTGTCAGTGTGATCATGTGATGTATCTGACCCCAGGAATGTGTCAATAAAGTTTCCCCTTCCTGGGACAATGAATTCACGGTGTTATGATTTCAATTTCCAGGAGTGTATAATAATGTATGTTAGTGTAACCTCCCAACAGAAAAAAATAATTATATAATATCATTCACATTCAGCGTAACCTCCCAATAAATAAATTCCATAACCTACCAATAATACAATGTGACTAACCTCATAATAAAAAATCTGACTCATAGATAACCTTTCAATAAATGACTGCGAATTTAAACTGGTAAATTTTGGACGTCAGCAGTGCTGCGTCATGGCCCTGAAAGATCATTCTGAATAAAAAACAGAAAATTCTTACCTCAATGAAGTCGCCGGGTAACGCATATATATCTGCTCTTATAATACTTTTTTCTGGCACAGCCCAGTGCAATGCTGGCCGATAGATTTGTCATGTATAAAAGGAAACAACTGATTTTTCTTTACAGTAATCGGGATGACCATGGATTGGAGAAATTAGTAAATTCTTTAAACTGAGATGAATGATTGTCAAAAGTTAATTTTTATGAAAAGGATTATTATTAAGAGATTTTTTTAAACATGTACATGGGACTTGATATAACAATACTACATATGCCGAGGCTGCTTTTACCTTACATTATATCGCTCAGGCTCCGCCATCGCCCCCCACGACCGGCCCAGCCAACTTCTTACACACGACTGCTCGCTACTACTAGTACAACTGCTACACAGTTCCTACTGCTGACAACACTGCTCTCTGGTCTGAGATTCTCTTATACCTTACATATCGCAGGCAGCGCGTGAGCAATCCATCGAAATTACATCTGCTCGAGTGTGCTAGCAACAAATTCCTTAATCATGGACCTCTTACAAGGTTGCTAAGAAGTTCTTATGGCAGAGCGTTCCCTTCCTCCACCAGCGCGCATGATATCTGCCGGATGGTCGTTGGTGTATGTGGACACGCTGCACTAGCTGTACGCCTCGCTAACGCATCGCACATGCAGAGGCACTAGGTTAACCTCCACACTTGCTCGATGGGATTTAAGTTCACTGTGTTCTGGTCCCTTTAGGCTTCTGCGTGCGCTGTCCGACGCGGTCGCTCATTGTTATCCATAGAAATGAAGTCAGGGCTAAATGCATCCCTAAAAAGGCGCACATGGGGAAAGAGTACAGTGTCACGTAACGTTGATCGGTCAGTGTACCGTGTTCAAAGATCTGAAAGTCGGTACGCTTATGCAACTTAAAGCCTCTCCACATCATTAATACCTGGACCACCAAAATGTTCGACTTCGTTCCTGAATACATTAAGTGTTCCTACATCCCGGCATATGAGGACCCCCATTCTTAGAATCACAAATAGTTTTTTTGTATTGTTAATGGGAATGTAGACATGTAAATATTAAGTTAGTATATATATACTATAAACTATACCTCAGAGGCAGCCTCCTGCTCATTTTAACCCTTCTAATACCGAGTATTATTTGTTACACTGAGTACCATTGGGGTCTTTAGTGGCCCCAACGGAATTTATTTTTTATTAAGGATAGTTTTAATAATGATAGAATAAAATCACATTTCTTTTTTTTCCACAATCTAAAACGTGATGTCAGTGACATTACATTAAATTAAAATGCAAATCTTTTTAAATTATTTATTTCCGTAAAATTTACAAACGATTCTCATGAAACTACAAACATTTTTGATTCAATTCCGAATTGACAATAATGACGCTTTACGCTTATAGCAATATATTGCAGAGTGGTTTTTACGCACAGAACATCCACATTTTGAACATTTATCGCCGAATTTTCAATCCTCAGACCTTTTACAAAACGGACACCTTCCTCTTTTTTTCTGTACTGTTGATAGAAGTACTGGGGAAATAATTTTGTCTGCCTTTCTTCCGACGAGCTGCTTTTCTAATTCTATGAGAAATGCTCGTCTCTTGTAGTTGGTCCTTTCTGCCCAGTCTGGTGTAAGATGTAGCCATATGATAAATGCATTCGGTGCACTGATATCAATCAAGTTGTGAAATGTTACCATTGGCCACCTTCTGCTCATCCTCTTTGTAGTGTACGTTCTAACCGGTTTGTCCATGGTATCTACTCCTGATTTTGTTTTATTATAATCCAGAATCATTACTGGCTTGCATTCTTCACGACTTGACCTTTGGTCTGAGTGAAAGCTTGTGGTAGTTCTCCTTTATTTTTTCTAATTGTTCCTAAGAGTGCGAGATTGATTTTCAGTAGCTCACTCGCCAAACTAAGGCTAGTGAAAAAATTGTCAGTTGTTACATGTCTGCCACTGTTTTCTAAGCCTTTCACCATATCCAAAGCAACTCTCTTGCCTTGACCAACTTCACGAGATTCATTTTCTTGTCGACCTGTGTAAACTTGGAGATTGAGAACGTAAGACGTTTCAACCCATATTTTCCTGGTTTTGAAGGACTATACTGCCGAAATCGACATCTGCCACGAAATGCCACAAGTTGTTCATCAATTGTTACGTTGCTGTGAGGGACATATGCTTCTTGAAATGTGTGTACCCACATTTCAAATATTTCTCTAATGGGAGCCAGCTTGTCAGAAGCACGGTTGTGACATCTCACATCTGCGTCATCAAATCGGATGCACTTTGAAATTTGCGTAAAGCGATTTCTAGCCACTGCTTCACCAAAAACGGGTCAATTTGCGTAAAGCGATTTCTAGCCACTGCTTCACTAAAAATGGGTCTACCATCCTCTTTCTTCCACAGATGTGTAACTGCTTCATTATGAGCTTTGTAAGCACCTGCTAGGATCAAGACACCGATAAAGCACTTCATTTCAATGGGATCTACTAATTTAGTACCGTAAACAAGACTACCCTCTTTGTTAGTCCACTTAAGAATTAGAATTACACCAACAATGTTTCTCCAAAGAAACAACGGAAAAGCTGATTCTATGGAGTCCATATTTTTCACTACGAATTTTGCTGGACCTGGCTTTACTCGCATTATGTTCCATCTCTCTTCTCTTCCACAAGCTCTCCTCAACTCGTGTTTGTGCCACAATTCTTTTTTGTTTTTAGACCTACACAAAAGAAAAAAAGAAAAAATACAAAGGGTATATCTTGGCGCTAGACCCTAACGCACATTTAGTCAGAAATATGTGTTACTTCCTGTTCAGGCTGGACATCTGCGCTGTCCAAATCTTTTTCTGAATTTCCGTCTGATTGAAGAATATTCTCTTCTAAGACGTCAATTTCTATATCACTGATATCACTATTTGATTCTCCAGTCAGAGGATTATCCTGCAGTAATATTTCAAGCACTTCGCCTTCGGAAAGGTGGCTAGACATTTTCCACTAAATGCAACACACACAATAGTAGTCTCCACTTGTATGGGACAAATAACTGTCGGATTATAAAGTATTGGTAATAACCACACGTTACAACAATATTTACAAGAATAAAATAAAGGAAATACAGCAACAGTTACGGATTCAGTGCAGCATTATTGGGTAATAATACCGCAAGACAGAAATGGGGTCGAATTTAACCCCAATGGTATTCAGTGGTTCTCTCTTGATTTTCTGCAAAACTAAATATTTTCAAAAAGTTGTATTAATATATTACGAACGCATTACTTAATTCAGGAAAAGTCTGAATTTTTCATAATTTTTTGGAATAAGAAATAAGGTACATTTTACAGAAAATTACGGCCTGGGGTCATTATAGACCCCACGGTATTAGGAGGGTTAATGTGTTAAATTTAGCTTAAGGAGGACAAATAGCTTATAACAATTTAGCAACAGTCAATTATTAATGTAGTTTTAACAGCTGTATCTCTTTGTTAACGTATATCTTGGCTCGATCCTTATCCCTGGATATTCCAATCCATATCTGTGAAATTAATTACCCAGTTAATGAACTAGTTCTCTTCACAGACGATTCAAAAAAGCTTATTAGTATTCTAGCCATGTGATTTAATGTTTCTGAAACATTCTGATTTTTATATATATATATATATATATATATATATATATATATATATATATATATATATATATATATATATATATATGTATGTATGTATATATATTATGGGCTTTGTAAGCACCTGCTAGGATCAAGACACCGATAAAGCACTTCATTTCAATGGGATCTACTAATTTAGTACCGTAAACAAGACTACCCTCTTTGTTAGTCCACTTAAGAATTAGAATTACACCAACAATGTTATATATATATATATATATATATATATATATATATATATATATATATATATATATATATAAAATTTTATTTGCTTCTGGATACTGGCAGAACATTGGACAATACCCAGGAAAGAGTGTCACCCACATACAAAAGGGGATTGCTACGTTAATGATGTAATGGAAAATATTAGTCTCGCAAACTACGAGTTTCCTATAAGAAAGTTTTATTAATTAAAACTCCTATAACATCATGAAATCCTGAGATAATATTGACTTGCTACTTGGTTTACATTTAGATAAATGGTAAAGTTTTGCACTTCGCTAATAAAAGTGCTGTAGTCTTCGACTGCTCTATTAATACACCATAACTGTAGGTAAAGCCGTATGATACAATTGGTATTGTGTAACAAAGAGTGGAAGTATGAAATGGTGGAGACTGTGGACTTGCACTGGGGAGGATCAAATTGCAATGCCCGTTGGACCATAATTATTTAGATTTTTCGGGATTTCCAAATAACTTCAGGCAAATGACACGAAGTTCCCTAAGGTAAAACGATGGTTTTTTAAGTCCAGATGCTTGTACAACAGAATAATTGCTCCGTCTCTAATATGAAGTTTGTCGATGAGACTCTAAACTTGCTTCCTGTTCGGTATTCTGGCACAGCTGTAGTGTATCCTGGGTACCATCACAGGAAATCTTATAGAATCGAAATAAATAAGTAAAAGTCTTCAGTAAGACTGTACAGTACGTCGAAAGTTTGATGCAAGAATACATAATTTGCTTGTCAACGTGTGTCCTTGATTTGAAAGATGATATATGAAAATCTGAAGCTGCTTTACTATGCTCTAAGAGCACTATATGTGCTCTTCATTTGTATGGTAGTTATTTATTTATTTATTTTATTTCCGTGTAAGTGTATATATTCTAGAATGTTTCAGTAACCGATGGTTAACGCCACTGTGGCGTTGCAGTGAGTGTATCCGCTCTTTAAGAGATGCCAATAGACGTGCCCGTGAGGCCTCTATGCGGGGACGCATCGAGTGGCTAATTGATAGAACAACCTGTGATTGCACTTCAACAACATGCAGTTTACTCGATATTAGAAGGTATTATGGAATGAATGAGGAATTTAGGTGAAGAATGAACTTGAAACTGCTAGTGATTAAGTGTCGATGCGGACATACCTAGTTCTGTGCAGTCTTGGATTGGATCACGCTACGAAAGGCATAAACTACAAACGACAGGATAATATCCTTACATCTGTCTTAGTACACGTAAAGATATTTTGAGCTAAAGTTTGTCTGGCAAGTTTACGTAATATATCCTGGCAAAATAAGTAAATTCGTTTAGGCTTGTGATTGGTTAATAGTTGAAGTGCCTAATTATAAGTGGGCAGATACGACGCTTATTGATCATCATAGTCTGTCTCAGCAAATCAGTGGAGGTAATCTTCCAGCGTTCTGGGGCCAGGAGATTGACTCTGCATGTTAAAGCATTGAGCTGTCGTGCTTTAGTATTCAGAGAGTAAAGTTGTGTCTGGATCTAATAGTGCTTTTGGTGAGGAAAAGTGTGCTAGTGTACAGTACAAAGTAGACATGAGCATTAATATCGGACTTGAATCATCTTTCTGTGAGTTTTTTGGCTGAAGTGAAAATCGTCTCTCTCTCTGTATTGCGTAATAATATTTTGGCGAACACATTAATCATCGAATGCCGTGTGAGAATTTGACTTTTCGGAAACTGACTTTGTCATGAGATCTTATTGGAAGGTCGTTGGTTCCATATAAATATATTGATTGTTAGTGAGAGTTTTTCGTACGATTGAACGAGAGAAGAAGTAGATGAATCGTACTTCAGAAATATGTATTTGTTATTTCAGTACGTACCTGATAACAACTTTTTGTAACTTTTCTATTTGAAAATACAGCAGAGCTGTATTTCCACAGTACTTTTCTCGTTTAGTTGGTGACATAGACCTGATGTGTACAAGGAAGTTTCAGCAGATTCACAGTTAATGGAATGCATCGTAGGATCACATCCAATGCAGTCAGTTTCTAGCAGCTCTTCTTGTGTCTCTTATCGCCCTACATCAGGCAGTGAACTTAGGCCGCTTAGTGGGGTGACTACCAACAGAAACGCCGACGTAACGCCGACGCAGTTCCTGTTGCTTTGTCTTTCTTACACCTGCAATTAACTTGCACACAAGAGTTGCTCTTATTTTTCAAGTTTAATTTTTCTTTGTGTTACCCTCCTAGTTTGGTTCTACTGCAAGAAAAAACGACTTATGTAGAATTTGTGCTCCATAGGTCAAGTGAAGTGCCCTTAAACCTTGCATTAAAAAAATGCGAACAGTCACATAAAAATTTCATTTACTTTTTACCTCATAAATGTTACACTGAAGATGCGGATTACTGAATATCTTTCAACTTTATTAGTAAATATCTTGTAACGACTGCAATAAGTAAATTATATAACACTTCTAATTACAATGTTTCTAAGACAAGTATGAAGACAAAATCAAATTAATGTTAAAAATCCATATCCTGTGATAAAGTCAGTATTTTATACAAGGTGAAGTACGTACTACTTCTGTTTCTCTTTTTTGTGAACAATTTACTGTAGTCTTCTACGTGCCTGACACCTCCATGTACAGCTTCCAGTTTCTTAGCTACGTGCAGAATGTTTACGGAATTTTGGTTCTCGCATCACTGCGAAAAAGCTGTCTTAAGATAAAAAATAGCATTGTTTTACTGGAAACAAACTTTTCGACCCTTTTACTGATTATTTCTGAAATGTAATTGATTCATACTTGTACCCTTTAAGATTTTCGTCTGATAGTTTTGCGTCATGGTCGAATTCATCGACCAATTTAATTTTTGAAACAGAAGAGCAGCTGGGATCAAGAAATAGAAAGCCAATAATGACAACATGTTCAGGAGAGGTGTATGATACTCGATTTTTCAGTTTTTGTAAGACCACATGAAAGATATTGCAATAAGCGACCTGACATTATTAATAAAGCTAGGAAAGAATGCCGAAATCCATACGCAGTGCTCTGGCTGAAGAAGGAGCACACACACTCCCAAAAATGTTTCATCTTGTTTTGTTAATTCATATTTATCAAAGACCACAAATGTTTTCAAACAGTAAATGTCTTTTTCCGTTCGCCTTGAATGGTGAATATGCTTTGGAGCACGGAAAGACACTCCATGAAACGGCGCTTGGCCAAAGAAGATCGCAATTAATAAAAAGAAAGTTCTGAACGATGGCAGCTTAAACCATCGAAATAAGACTAAAGTTATCAGCAATAAATAACTAATGGATTTCACTTTTCTTATACTTTCTAATGTAGTTATATATGAAATTTGATATTATAAACTGAAGAATTAAATGACTTATAGTTGTTGAATTTCATATTCGCCTCTTCCCAGCCGCCTCTACTCGCTCACATGCTCTTCTGTCTTTCTCAGGTAGTTAGTGCTCGATTCCAATTTTTAAAGCATCTGCATATGCTATGTCCAATAGCAATTACGTCGTTGTATAAAACTTGTTTCCATTCGCTTGTGAACGCCCGGCGACGTTCCACCATGTTTTTTTATTGCCTGCACTGTTGATTCAAACCTTCTACCATTGTATGCAGTTACTCTTCGGAATTCATGCTTTTCCCAGTAAAACATCGCTTCCAGCACGGATAAAGTGTCACTCTGACGCCCAATACACTTCCACACACCCACATTGGAAAAGAATACCTTAGTAGTTTGTTTAAATTTATTTCATGAGTGTAATATTCCAATAAATAAATTTTCTCCTGTAAACAAACTGAAGACGATACACTGATGTCTTCTACCTTCCCTCGAAGGTGAAAGACTGCTGAGGTGGTCCGTATTGGGTCGTAGGGGAGGGTTCAAATGGCTCTGAGCACTATGGGACTTAACTGCTGAGGTCATCAGTGTCCTAGAACTTAGAACTACTTAAACCTAACTAACCTAAGGACATCACACACATCCATGCCCGAGGCAGGATTCGAACCTGCGACCGTAGCGGTCTCGTGGTTCCAGACTGCAGTGCCCAGAACCGCACGGCCACTTCGGCCGGCGGTAGGAGAGGGGCTCAGACCGATACGAGTATCCAGACACTTCTAGTAACGGTGAAATATTGTTGGAGCTATGTTCGGGAGGTTGACTGTTGCAATTGCTGCCCAAGCTGCTTCAGTTTCTCCGCTAGTGTAGAAGGCTAACCGCGATACACAACGTTACCGGAGGCTTATCTACAGATAACATTTCAGTGGTATGAAATGCAGAGAGCGCGAGGAAACCACTTAGTGCTACATCCTTTACTGTGTGCTAACGTGATGGTGTGCTGCTCATGCTGAATACAATTTCACTTTCGTGTACAGCGTCGAATGGCAGGAAAGTCCGATCTAAGTAATATTTTTCCACTTCCCATACCTTCGAATACCAATAATCCCATCGTACCTTTCGATGATAATCACCATCACACTTTAACCCCTGATAAATGTATGTACAATACTACAGAAAACACACATGAACAATCCATATCGCAGACATTGTATTGTGCAGGTTTACTCTGTTATTCAAATAAAATTGTGCCCCATCGAACCAATCCACATTCCCCCAAAAACTTCCCGCTGTTGCACTATGTTTCTGAAAAGCTAGTGGTCTGCATTCTCCAGTAAGATTCAGTACAATTCAACCAATGCAGAGGTCTCAGGGTGTGCGCTGCAAATCCTGCTGTTTTGAGAACGCGGCGCATGTCGGTTCCGGTCAACCACTGTCATACACTATATGATGAAAAGTGGACGTTAACATGTGGTGTGTCCACCATTCCCATTTACGACAGCTTGAATTCTGCTGGGGACACGTTTAGTGAGCTGCCTGAATGTCTTCAGAGAAATAGCAGCACATTCCTCCTCAACAGCCAAAACTAGGAAAGGTGGTGGTGTTGCACACTAGGATCTGAAGCGACTTCGACTTTCTAACTCATCCAAAAGTGTTCCATTTGGTTCAGGGATGTTATTGTCGACAAACCATTGCTCACAAATGCCGCTTTATGAAACTGTGCACTCTCATGCTGATACAAACTTTCATCGTCTCTGAACTGATCCTCTATTGTTCGCAGTACACAATGCATAAAATGTGTTAACAATCACCTGCATATAGTGTTTTCTTAAGCGTATCAAGGGAACCACAGCCCAACCACGAAAAACACACCGTACCGCTGAGGCGTGGCGCCTTATATCGCTCCTGTCTAGAGCCTGCGCATCGGGAGAATTACTTATGCGTGTACAGTGACAGATGGTTAGAAGTGGGTTCAGTCGAGTATGTAATTCTAATTTTCATCCACCAGAGCAGAGTAGTGGACAGAGACATTCAAGGAACAGGTCAAGAGGATGTTCTGTTTATTAATTGAAGGCTTGATTGTTACTTATGTTCGTACAGTTTTGTATATGCTTTTAGTAGTGTGAATGATGCGTGAATGTGATCTAAAGTGACTATGTAGATCATCGTTCTACTAATGAACGCTGTAGTGTGAGAAAGTTTTTAGACAGTGTGAATGCAGACGACGGGAAATTTTGTATCATAATATGTGAAGTAAGTTTATGGTAAAAGGAAAGCTAATTCCAGTGCACATGAAAAAGTGTAAACAAAATATCAGAATGTTAAATATTTATTTCGAAAAAAAAAACAGTTTGAAAGTGTGTTACCTGTTGATTGGTTAGTCATGAAAAGCGCGAACTAATGCGGGAGAATAATGTTTTTTAGTGGCCTTAAAGAAAACTGATCAATCAGAATGGAGTATTCTCCGCGCGTCTTTTCTATTGGAAATAGACAATGCCTACAGCAGTCTAAGAAGTCGGAGCCCAGCCTTTCAACGTTATGGTCGTGTGTAGTATGAGCTGCGAAGGAAATTATAGTTTGCCGGTTTTAGTTGTGCTACATGCCTCAAAAATGCTTTAAAGTGAGGGCATATTTATTCCAGTGTGTGTTTTTTTTTTTTTTTTTTTTTTTTTTTTTTTAGGAAGTATGGGTGTTTTAAGCAGTTATGTGTACGAGAAAAGACAGTAATACCGCGTGGCATATTGAGAAGATCGGTGACCAGAACATGAGTGCATTACACGCCGGTAAACTTAATAGTGTGGCGAGCATTTTCATTTAAGAACATTCCGTGTTTAGTAGCTGCTCAGATTTTAGGAAATACGTTACCATAAACTTGTTAACGTGAATGAAAGGGTTTGTGCATACTCTGTTACGATTAGCACGTGCTTGGCAGTTGGCAGTTGACTTGTAATTCTCAACTTAAGAATATACCGAAGTTTTGCCAGTATTTCCACCTGTCATTCAAAATTAAGGCGTTTTCGCAAATCTTAGATTAGTTACGTTGTATGCAGCCTGGTGCGAGTTGCATTACGGTAGGTTTCTGCTCGACTTTCCTGCTGGCGATCTGCTGCAAGGAGTTCACAGCTAGGTGCAGGACAAAAGGAACCGCGCCGCCGCACCGCAACAAAACCTCTGCTGTACTTTTCATTGGTGGCGCTACCCATGATGGCGTTTGCCAGATACTAATCCTTACACCGGATAGCTATAGGGTGTAGTGTGGTTCATTATTCCAATTTACTCGCTTCCGGTCATTGACCGCGCAGTGACATCCCTCTTTACACAACAACAAGCATCGCTTGGCATTGACTACAGAAATATGTGCCTTATGACGAGCTGGCCGACCATTGTACCCCATCCCTTTCAACTCTGTACAAACATAGTGGCAGTTGGACTGCTAGTAGCACTTTTCAACCTACGCGTGATTCCTTCCACTGATTTCATGCGATCTTTTACAGCCACCTTGCGCAGTGCCCCACTATTCCTGTTCGTCTGCGTGGTATTGGTTTGACTATGGTTATTCCTTCGCGTTTCCACTTCACAGCCACATCACCAGTAGTCGATTGGGGCAGCTTTACAAGGGTTGAAATGTTCCTAATGGATTTATTAGTCAGATCACATTCATTGATTAATGGACATTAGATGTCACTGAGCTCTCCTGACAGACCTACTCTTCTGTTACTAGTGATCAATTCCGCGTTACTTAACGGTGTCCAGATACTTTTGATCAGATAGTGTATGTCATGATTCAGTACACGTAAATGGTAAGGTGCTGTGTGCAGTCTTCACACATGTCACATCAGTGGCATATACAGAGAAACCTCAAGGAAGGGGAGCTAAGGATGTCTTGAGCTACCTTCACTTTTACCGTAAGAAAAATAATCTAGTCACATGCAAAGCTTAATTCTCGAATGAACACTTTATTCGCACTGAAAACTGCAACACTAGTACACGTAGCACTAAAACATACACGGTCACTCTCCGCGTATTTCTAATATCACTAAGCACAACACAGACTGAAGTCCGTGATAATAGCCAATAATCGCAGTTGTTCACTTTTTATCACTGCCAAGTTATCGCGACGACTGTAGCTTTCAAACTGACTACCTGGCAGCGACTCTGCTTCACTTATATATGTGACTCTGTTGTTTCGAGAACATTCACTTCCAGACTTTTATGGACCGTGAACAAATACCTACTGTGAAAGCAAGCCAACACGTACCTTACGACGTATAAGGGCGAGTTTCCAATGATGACGTCATCCGGCAAGTTATGTGTGTGGAACTTATATTGCCCGCATCTCGTGGTCGTGCGGTAGCGTTCTCGCTTCCCACGCCCGGGTTCCCGGGTTCGATTCCCGGCGGGGTCAGGGATTTTCTCTGCCTCGTGATGGCTGGGTGTTGTGTGCTGTCCTTAGGTTAGTTAGGTTTAAGTAGTTCTAAGTTCTAGGGGACTGATGACCATAGATGTTAAGTCCCATAGTGCTCAGAGCCATTTGAACCATTTGAACTTATATTGTCGATTCCGTTCCTTTCTAGTGCATTCGACAACATAGGGCCTATATAATAATAATGCGTTTTTAGGAATCTTATCGAAACTCACTATCACCAGAGATATTTAGTAAAAATATTGTTACTATGAATTACTATTATTAATACTTCACAATCAACTGACTCTTGATTAACCTTGAAACTTGCTATTGCTGCAGCTACAACATTTTACTTATTCGTTCTTCGGTCATAATATATTTCTGCTTATCAATGTAAACTAGCTTCCTATTCGGCGAATATTCCTTATTTATAACGCTACGTATCGAAGGTTCTCTGTACAAGAAAACAGTAGAATATTCGCGACTTTCCTCGAACAAGTGCCAGACAGACTAACGTATCGAGATCATTAGAATGACCACGAATTTTCTCGTAGGTATGCGTTAGCTATCTATGAGCCAGACAGATGCGGACGCGCGTGTTACATAGGCAGGGGTGCGCCACCCATATGTATCCGCCACTGCATCACTTGAGATACAAGGAGTTACAAAAGTATCTAGTGTCACTGTAGCTATTAGTCGAAATTGACTGTTATGCTTCATACGCAATTTACCTTTCCCCTTGAGTTTCAGACTCGTTTTCAGGCTTTAAATAAAACTTTAAAATTGTGTTTTACTTTTACAGTTGTGACTATTTTTATTCTGTATATTGACTTACCTCTCATACGGCAGCACTACCGAACCGCATTTCACTAAAATATCATGATACTAATTTATGTTGTACACCATTACAACTTCCAAAGATGTAACATGTACGTCTTGTATTGAAATACGTACATTTTTGTTGCACACTTGGTACTGAAAACTGGAAGAACAAAATCAAAACTTTACGTAAAAGTACTGTATTAGGGCATCACGTAACCACACAACGATGCTTTCTTTTGATCCAAAGGAACGGATTCTTCTGGATCGTAAACATAATACCATATCAAGACACAATAGGGTGAACAGTTTTCAAACAAATGTTAAATTCTCTCATGCAGTGCCTTGTAATCAAAAGCGTCACGTAGTGGAAACTATTCTAAAAAGCGTTAATATTTAATATCGTGTGAAACGGAACGGTCCGGGGGGGGGGGGGGGGGGAGGGGGGGAGGGGGGGAATCCAGAAAGAGTTCCGATCGGTTGTGAAATGGGAACCATAGTGAAAATCAGATGAAACTTCGCTTAGACATGTTGAGCAGTTTCTCTAATATCCCGTCGGTCGCGCCACGTTACACTTTGCAGTTCTGAGTGCACAGTGTGTAAATACGTCTCTCGGCAAGTATGAGTGCCTGCCGACAGAATTCGCCTGATCCATGCAGTCCCAAATAACGTAAGTGTCATGAATTTCCTTCTTCATGAGAACTGTCGGTTGAACTCTGCAGGGTCGATGAAAACGCTCCTGCAGCGTTTCCGATGGGCAGTGTTTGATCACCCACCATGCAGCCCGGATGTGGCTCCCTCTGATTTTCATCTCTGCTCAGGTGAACCGCTAGCTATGAAGACGACATTTTGGCACAGACTACGATTTGCAGACCATCGTAGAGGACTGCAGAAAGCACAGGCGCCTGCGTTCTGTGAGAAGGGCATTGGAAAGTTGGTGCAACGCTACGACAAATGTCAAAGTCGGAGCGGCAACTATGTAGAGAAGTAGGTGGGAGTGCAGCTAACGGTTTCTGATTTTCACTGTCGTTTCCATTCGCGACCGATCGGAACCTTCGTAATGAAAGTAGCACAGACCAATGAATCAATAAGTGAACAGTTATATCACTGTGAAGTCATCTTGAATGTGTGTGTGTATGTGAAGTCAAATACTGTGCACATATATTCCCGTTAATCTGTATCACACTAAGATATAAGCTTGGCAGCTGATTCTGCAGCAAGAAGTTTTTCCTCAAAGTTCTGTTGTCGGTGACTGGAGTGCAGTGTTTCAACGTTCTACGATGTTCTTCAGCACCACTGCAGACCTCGACGTGGTCGGTAAGTGCAGATAATGTATTAACATTCTCTGAAACATTTCAGGAAAGGGTGTATTTAAAAGGAATGGGTAAAGACTGTATAAACTGCGAAATAAACTTAGTCGCTGTTAAAAACACCAATGTTTTATTCTCTTTGTGCACTTCCATTCGGCATCTTACGTGTCTGATGTCCCGCGTGAGACATTTCCTTTAAAATTATAGTTGGTATTCTTATCTATAAAACATACAAGGAGCAATCGTAGATGTAGGAACACACAGTCCTTTTCTTTTTGAAACAACAGCAAAAATTAGTGACACACGGGCCGCGACTCATTCATGGCTGAGCAATGAGCCGCGGCAGGCACAAAGTCACACACACACATACACTCGCACGCATACACTCACACACGCTCTGTACAACACACTCACACGGAAAGGATGATCACCCGGCACTCAGCATGAAAACAAATACGAACTACAAAATTACTGTATTAACATCATGTAGATTTCTGATTAAAATAATGTAACAGAATCTTCTAACAAAAGCAAAATTTCCCTCTTTTGAATAAGTCTATATGTCCTTTTTATTACAGCTGCGATTATCGACACATTTTTTGGGACGAGCTACCATAACCACATTATCTTTCCTATATTTCCACCACAAGAGAAATATAGTGTTCGTTTCAATTCCCTAAGATATCACCACTGAGAAATTACAGACGTTTGAAATCTACAAGCTCCCCTCCGTTGGCAGAAGACTGTTACAGACTGAGACATAATGGTGTTGTTGGCAGAGTACACGTTGTGTTGATTATATACGACAATTTGAACGAAATCCGTCGGGCAGTCTATGAAGGCTTCGAGTTGTCAACGAGACTGCCTCATATCCTCCAAATTCCAGTGGAGCTCTCTCAAGCTACTATGAATCTAGAGAGACTGAAAGAAAATTTATGCGTCGAGTAACAACGTTGAGGCTGAGTCAAGGTCAAACTCTCGGCAGTATACATTTTCCTGATAGTGTTAGCCACTTGGGAGAATCTCTGTGGCAACGGCGAGGTGTGGAGAGCAGCCATTGCTAGGTTCAAGCGTAGAAGTTGTCCTTTAAACTAATTAGGAGCTCTTAGTTGGTAATCTATAGCCAGAGAACGGCAAATGGCTTTGAATGTCGATTGCAAAAGGTTTAGCTTGACATATACATCTATATTTATATATTTTCGTTTGCTGTAACACTGAAGTATTGACTAAGCGTTTTCTTTTAACATTGTAGAGGATTATCAAGGACAGTAATCAAACATGTCCCTTGTGTACAGCTGTGACACAACGATCTTAAAACCAGCGCATGCACCACACAACTTAAAAAAAAATGATCTGTGAATGAGATTCCTCTTAAGATGCCAACAGGATCTTCGCTTTCATTTAAGACATTTCGGACATCATCAAAATTTCTCCTTACGCTGTGGGTAGCGTTTTTCTGTGTACATTAAAGCCTAAACTACTGCCAACGAGTTTTCCTCTCACTTGCAGCAATTCCGAGGATGAACTTATTAGCCGTTTGCTTCATAAAGCTGTCTGTCACATGGAACGTCTGGGGGCTGAAAATGCTTTGACGTTTCTTACTTGTTATACATTAAACTGAAACCAACATACATTGTGTCAGTATTGCACAGCGGCAGATTACTGAAATGTGAGGATAAGGGAAGAGGAGACAAAAAAGAAGGAAGAGAACTATGAAGGAGGAAACTGAAAATTGTGATTTGTATCCGCTTTTCTTTTTTTTACTGGTAATGCGTTAGAAGGCAGAACAAAGAACAGATAACACAGCCGGGCGATAATATGAACTGATCACAGAAATTTTAGACACTTTTAGATATAATTTCAGAGTTTTGTATTTAAACTGATGAGATGACTGGTGAATCGCAAGATCGCCTTTCCTAACACGCAATTTATGAGGGGAGATGAAAAGCTATAGCTAGGGAATCCCGTGAGGAACAATGATAGGGTACAAATGACATCATAGCACAAATGTTAGTGTCTGCTAATCGGACGCACACCAAGACAGTTGCATTCTGGCTGTGAATGCAACGCCTTCTCTACGCGACCGTTTCGCAGGTATTATTTCGTACCGTCAGCGATGAGACTATGACCCACCTAAATGAGAATTATGTTCTGCTGAATGCCGGGCATCGTGTTTAAAGTCGAACACACAAACTACTGCTTTTGTACGTCACCCTAATATCGGCAAGTGCACGCCCATTATTTTCATTTGCGGCCTATTATAAGTAAAGCGTCTAATAATATCCTATAAGCGAAATGTAAATGCTGCGCCAAACCATTTGTAGAAAGGTGTAGTTCTTGCAGTCACCGCTAGTGAGCAGCGCTATTTACCCTACGGTGTCGCCACGATCGGGACGTGCACACGTGCTTTAGGCCGCGGTGAAGCTCCTCGCATGTAACAAAGATATCGGATGCTAACATCCGCTGTTGAACATTACAGGTTAGGCAGTAGCCTTAAAACGCCTTAAGCTCAGAGATGGACTTTCCATGATGACATACGAAATATCTGAAACATATTTGTACACAAACGGACTGAGGTAGGACAGTAATATCTGGCTTCGGAACCTGCCTTAGTACCACTGAAACTTAACTCTATGCTTATCATAGTTCACATATTCTTACGAAAAAGTGTCTTATTGAATAGAAGTCTGTAAATTAAGAACGAACTCTCCACAATATACCAAATTGAATAACTTTTTTACGAAGCACCCATCTGAACTTGTTTTAAACATTTTAACATGGAAACACATAAGCACTATAAATAAAAACAGTTTCTCTGGTTCTAATAATTTAGGCTTGCACTAATATGTATATGGCGAAGTAAACAGTCTGCCATTATTGCCTATTTACACCTGCCTAAGCATCCCTAATGGAACATTCACTGTTTTGAACTAACAAATTACATACAATACTACAAACATTTAACAAAAGGTTCTAGTTATTTCACAATAAAATCTATTGTCTCCATTTAATATCTTATTTAAAAAGTATAAATATTGTTTGTTAGTTTGTTTTCATTTTGTACAGTTAAATACAATGAACATGGCAACAATGCCAAATTGTTTCTCCGAACAGGATGGCATTTGATTACACAATGACCAATAAGGTAATAAAATCTTTAGACTCTTGTGCATAGTTTCTTCCAGCTTTAAACATATTTCATAAATATAATTTAGTACTTACAAGTCCCTCATAGAAAATTAATGTCTTTGTCCTTTAACATTTACAATATACACAATATTGTTCATTATAACTTTAGTTTCATGGTTTTAATATTTTCGTAATATAATCATATAAATCCTTTATAAGTATAGCATTCTCAGCTAACTGTAAGTATTGTCTAATGATACATGATTTACTTGAACACAGTACAAATGTCATCCTAAAATACAGATTTTACTATTTGTGTAAAGCCATATTTACCTGACATACGCTTCTACAACTACATTTGCTCATGTTCTACAAAGGTTATGGTTATGAACATACATCGATTTACATGGGCGACATGTATAAGCAAAGCGCACAAACATGAAAGGACATAGTCCATTGTGAATCTCAAACAAAAGCTTTACTATCAAACTGTTTATCATGACAGTTCTGGTGTTTCTGGGAACATGAAGAAAAATGATGAAACAAATTGCCCATCACTAGTATTGTAGAGTAAAAAAGCAAATATGTGGTATCTGAGAAATTCCTTTCTCATAACAGCATACTCTTTAAACATTCCAGATATAATATGAAGGTGGGTCCTACATAAAAGGCTCTAGATACATTTACATTGCCAACATGGTATTAGTTATTGAAGGATGATTGTCGAAAGACTACTTTATTCATAATAATTATTTCTGATTTAGGGTTCAATCACTGAGTCTGAGAAACTGTACAGTAACTATCCCATCACTTTTAGTGATTTGCTCTTGAATACTTGGTACCGTTAGTTATGTTTTTTGTGGTGTATGGGTCCATTATAATGTTGATATTATATTGCATCTATAGCACTACCTTCTGTAAGTATAGTTTAGAGTCGTCAAGTAACTTCCTAAAGACTCACAATGCATATTGTAATTGAAATATCTTAATATCGGATTTGTCATTTGAGGCAACACTAGTACATCAAAATGGCCTTAGGATCCTATTTTTTCACCATTTCACAGCGAACACGCATAAGATTACGATTGAAATGAACTACACATGTACGGAATTTACTCAGTATGGTACACTACATTTTCATGTTTATACTTAGTCCTGAAATCCCGACTATTAGTTGTGTGTGTGTGTGTGTGTGTGTGTGTGTGTGTGTGTGTGTATGTGTGTGTAAAAAAGAGAGAGAGAGAAATAGAGAGAGCGAGAGAGACTGCCTGGGGAAATGTAACATATAAAGCAGCTTACAAGAGATAATTTAATGATGTGCCTTCCAAACAGTTATACGGAAAAATAGGCTGCTCTCTTTGAAATTGTTGGAATACGTTTTTACCCCAACAACAAAGAAAAGCTGGAAACTGTTGGCTTAATAAAATTATGTTAACAAAAATTTTAGCGAGAAATATCTGGAATGGTTTTCACTGAGAACGTGTTTTCGACTAAAGGAAATAAAAGATGTCTTAAAGAAAATTCCCATTAACAAGCAGCGTGCCTGTGAGTGTAAACAGCCGAAACTTCAAGATGTGTGACAGTTCTCTAAACGTGTCTTATACTACTCGAGGATCCTCGCGATTTGTATCAAAACTTTAATATGCGTGAAATGGTTGCTACTCAGCACCTAATCAAATTCGTTAATAGTGACTACGACACTAACAGCTTACCGTGCGTATATAGCCAGCAATTCTTAAGACCACTACTTGCACGGTGTTACAGAATCGGAAGATCGCTTTGCATGCATTTTCCTCTTGCCGAGGGCGTGAGGTGACGTGTTTTCTCACGTCGTTAACACCAATACTAGATATACAAGTATAAAAAAAAAGACATCGGTACACAGAAAGCGGAGAGATATAGAAATGCGAGTACAAATGCAGGCTGATCGTCAACTGCAATTCTTCTTGGTCGACACGTCGGTAAATGGAAGGTGCCCTTTTATGAAAAAGGGGAATTGGGAGGAAGGGCGAGGATTAATGAGGGAAGGGGGGTGGGAAGGGGTGAGCGCAGGAGAGCAGGCAGCTCTCGGCGTTCCACAATAGCCGCAGACAAAGTGAGTCGAGTAATGCGATCTCTGCGGCTGTGCAAACAGCGGCCAGCAGCGGAGGGCCGCTTCGCGACCTTGCTTCTGGCGGCCAGACTGAACCGCCTGCGCGTTCCGCGGCTGCGGCTGCAGCGGTGTCGCGGTCCCGGTGGCTGTGGCGCGCTCACACGAGCCACTCCGGCCGGCTGCGTCACACGTGCGTGCCCGCGCCGCCGCCAGAGACCGCCACTGCGCCGGCGCAGCCGCCGCCCGTGCTGTCCGCTGCGCCGTAGTTGGAGTTGACGCTCACCGCTGCCGGCTCGTCGCATTCGTCGCACGGCTTCACTGCCGCTTTCACGCGCTGCACACAAACAACGACAGGTGTTCAACTCGCACGTGTTTCACACTCACAAGGGAACCTCCCCATCGCACCCCCTCCCCCTCAGATTTAGTTATAAGTTGGCACAGTGGATAGGCCTTGAAAAACTGAACACAGATCAATCGAGAAACAGGAAGAAGTTGTGTGGAAGTATGACAAAAATTAGCAAAATATACAAACTGGGTAGTCCAAGGGCAAGATAGGCAACATCAAGGAGAACGTGAGCTCAGGAGCGCCGTGGTCCGGTAGTTAGCATGAGCAGCTGCGCAACGAGAGGTTCTTGGTTCAAGTCTTCCCTGGAGTGAAAAGTTAAATTTTTTATTTTCAGACAGTTATTATCTGTCCGTCCGTCCGTCCGATGCGAGGTAACTGCGCCGTAGTATGGGGACGCTACATCTAAACAGACATCGAAACACACGACTGTGAAACTGTTGCATTCATTTGTTGCAGTTTATGTGACAAAAGTTCGGAGTAGGTATTAAAATCCATGGAGAAGAAATAAAAACTTTGAGGTTCGCCGATGACATTGTAATTCTGGCAGAGACAGCAAAGGACTTGGAAGAGCAGTTGAACGGAATGGACAGTGTCTTGAAAGGAGGGTATAAGATGAACATCAACAAAAGCAAAACGAGGATAATGGAACGTAGTCGAATTAAGTCGCGTGATGCTGACGGAATTAGATTAGGAAATGAGACACTTAAAGTAGTAAAGGAGTTTTGCTATTTGGGGAGCTAAATAACTGATGATGGTCGCAGTAGAGAGGATATAAAATGTAGACTGGCAATGGCAAGGAAAGCGTTTCTGAAGAAGAAAAATTTGTTAACATCGAGTATAGATTTAAATGTCAGAAAGTCGTTTCTGAAAATATGGAGTGTAGCCATGTGTGGTAGTGAAACGTGGACAATAAATAGTTTAGACAAGAAGAGAATAGAAGATTTCGAAATGTGGTGTTACAGAAGAATGCTGAAGATTGGATGGGTTGATCACATAACTAATGAGGAGGTATTGAATAGAATTGGGGAGAAGAGGAGCTTGTGGCACAACTTGACGAGAAGAAGGGACCGGTTAGTAGGACATGTTCTGAGGCATCAAGGGATCACAAATTTAGTATTGGAGGGCAGCGTGGAGGGTAAAAATCGAACAGGGAGACCAAGAGATGAATACACTAAGCAGATTCAGAAGGATGTAGGCTGCAGTAGGTACTGGGAGATGAAGAAGCTTGCACAGGATAGAGTAGCATGGAGAGCTGCATCAAACCAGTCTCAGTACTGAAGACCACAACAACAACATGTGACAAACTCTTATGTTTTCACCACTTTTTTGGGAGTGATTATCACATCCACAAGAAAACCTAAATCGGGCAAGGTAGAAGAATCTTTTTACCCATTCGCCAAGTGTACAAGTTAGGTGGTTGACAACATATTCCTGTCATGTGACGCACATGCCGTCACGAGTGTCGTATAGAATATATCAGACCCGTTTTCTTGTTGAGGAATCGGATGACCTATGACCTTGGGTTCAAATGTTTTCGGTTCCCATTGGAGAGGCACGTCCTTTCGTCTACTAACCGCACGGTTTTGCGGTGCGGTCGCAAAACACAGACACTAAACTTATTGCAGTGAACAGAGACGTCAATGAACGAACGATCATAACTTTGCGAAAATAAAGAATATAAACTTTTCACTCGAGGGAAGACTTGAACCAAGGACCTCTCCGCAGCTGCTCACGCTAACCACTGGGCCACGGCGCTCCTGAGCTCACATTATCCTTGATGTTGCCTATCCTGCGCATTGTATATTTTGCTTACTTTTTTCATAGTTCCACACAACTTCTTCCTGTTTTCTCGATTGATCTGTGTTCAGTTTTTCAAGGCCTATCCCTGTGCTAACTTATAACTAAATCTGAGGGGGGTGCGATAGGAAGGTTCCCTTGTCAGAAAGAGTATCTATTTTACTGCAAAAGATCTTTTCCGAAGATTTCGTCAAACTTCTTTCACCAAACACCTTCACTGAAGCAATTAGACTATTGTAAAATTTTTCGTCATACAGTAGTGGAAATCAGTATAAACGCATGGATAACTGCAGGTAAATTAACATTGACGGCTGAAATGTTTGTGCCCATTGTATACGCAATAGTATGAGATCTGGTACACTGACAAATGCAGTCAAATGGTATCGCATTTGATGGCGTATGTAACAAGAAATCAACGATTCAGGTGGTAGAAGGTGGAACACAGTATAAAGGCAGTAAACTCTTTGCAGTGTAAGTGTGTGCGTATGTGCCTCTGCTGCAGATAAGAAACAAAAATCATTAGTGATAGTGCTTGTTTAAATTATAGCCGCGCAGGATTAGCCGAGTGGTCTGAGGCGCTGCAGTCATGGACTGTGCGGCTGGTCCCGGCGGAGGTTCGAGTCCTCCCTGGGTGTGTGTGTGTTTGTCCTTACGATAATTTAGGCTAAGTAGTGTGTAAGCTTAGGAACTGATGACCATAGCAGTTAAGTCCCATAAGATTTCACAAACATTTGAACTTTTTTTTGTATAAATTGTGACGATGCCTCACGGGAAACATTTACCATGAGATGAAAAAACAAAATTCGGTGCGCGTATGGAAATGGGACACTCTAATCGTCAAATCGCCAAGATATTGAGCTGTTCAAGTACAGTGATTGGTAATTTCGTTAAATTGGGCGCACGATACGAATAGAACGAAAAATATGGCCAAAGTAGAAAATTATTTGAGGCATCGAAGAGGTTCCTTTTACACGAAGCAAGGGCCACGTACTTTTATTCTAAATTTCTTGCGGATCTACAGTTGTTAATAACTACCAGACGTGTACAACAAATTTTGTCAAATGCCAAATATCTTGCATTCAAGGAAAGACTGCAGAAACCTGCCCTAACAACCAAACATAAGCAGGCCAGATTGGAGTTTGTGAAACACATAAATCGTATGCTTCAGAATGGGATAAAGTGATTTTCAATCATGAGAAGAAGTTTAATTAAGATAGGCCGGATAGATTTCAATATCATTGGCATTATCTGAGAACAGAGCAGCAGGTAAGAATGAGCAGAAATTTTGTTGGTGGAAATGTCGTGATTTGGACAGGCTTCTATGCTAAAGGTAAATCATACATTGCTTAGCTGAACACCACACTGACTCTAACATGTCCACTGAGAGGCTATACACAGAATCGATTAGAATGTAAAAAGAGGATAATTGACATTCAAACAGTCATTCTTCCCGCGCTCCATACGTGAATGGAACAGGAGAAAAACCCTTATAACTGGTGAAATCGGACGTCCCCTCTGCCATGCACCTCACAGTGGTTTGCAAAGTATAGATGTACGCGTAAAAGCTAGACCCATGCTTCAACTTTTATCTAATATCTTTGATAAAAGCTTACCTAGCACACTATCAACGACTTCACCAAATGGCTTTGATAAAAGAACTTTGCCAGAGATTTTATTACACTGCAATACGGCACTGAATGCCTAACAAGGTGCACGGTTGAAGAAGACACTTGTAGTTTGACTATCTAACAGCTTGCAAACAGAACAAAAATTTCATTTTCAGTATTTGATATAACTATCGCCCGCCCCGACAGCTGAGTGGTCAGCGCGACGGATTGCCGTCCTACGGGGCCGGGTTCAATTCCCGGCTGGGTCGGGGCTTTTCTCCACTCAGGAATTGGGTGTTGTTCTGTCTTCATCATCATTTCATCCCCGTGCGGCTCGCAGGTCGCCCAGTGTGGCGTCGAATGTAATAAGACCTGAACCAAGGCGGCCGGACCTGTCCCACAAGGGGCCTCCCGGCCAGTGATAGCAAACGCTCATTTCCATATAACTATTGACTGAATTTAAAAATTTAAATTGTTTCCATAATTTGCTCATCCCGAGTTATAATCTTATGTCAATGGTTTAACACAACAAGTCACGTACTGCAGGTAAACACTGAATATACGTTCTGAGGCAGCATGACTCACGGCGCTCAAATTACGCAGACGTGAGTCAGCCAGTATCTGAGAATGAGAGCAGTTAGCGACCAACAAGCTTTACACATAATTTCAAGTCTTTTTCTCTCTGGCATGCCCCCACAAAATGATGAAACGAAAAACGTTTTTCACTTACTACATTCTCTCAGTTCACGCAGTAAAACTTTAGCATCGTGTACGACGTTTGAATGATTGAATTTATTAACTCTTTACTACGGTCTCTGTTGCAAACACATTTATCAGACAGTATCCACTGATACCACTGAATGTACCTGCTAAATTACGTCATCGTATGACGTGAAGTTCAGGGGATATGAAGTCACAAACAATGAGGTGAGTGCAAAACTGCTTTTGCTTGAGACGGAGCGCAGATTATACAGACTATTCGCACCACTGTTTGCTGATGGGAGTAATTCAGAACCCTTACTAAGCTTTTTCTCGCTTAAATGCTTGACTCTAAGTACACGGTCCAGTCACATTAATGTGGGAACCTGTCAAAAGCCAGAGTAGCCACCTTTTGCAACGCAGATGTACAGAAAGGGGCTGAGTGAGGCTCTGGAAGCCACTGGCGGAGATGTGGAGCCATGCCGACCAGTGCCGTGACCAAGTGTGCTAGGTTTCTCGGTCGAGGCGCTAACAGCTAACAGCTCAATAGAGGAAAGTCCACTGGACCTGACGGGATACCAATTCGATTCTACACAGAGTACGCGAAAGAACTTGCCCCCCTTCTAACAGCCGTGTATCGCAAGTCTCTAGAGGAACGGAAGGTTCCAAGTGATTGGAAAAGAGCACAGATAGTCCCAGTCTTCAAGAAGGGTCGTCGAGCAGATGTGCAAAACTATAGACCTATATCTCTGACGTCGATCTGTTGTAGAATTTTAGAACATGTTTTTTGCTCTAGTATCATGTCGTTTTTGGAAACCCAGAATCTACTATGTAGGAATCAACATGGATTCCGGAAACAGCGATCGTGTGAGACCCAACTCGCTTTATTTGTTCATGAGACCCAGAAAATATTAGATACAGGCTCCCAGGTAGATGCTATTTTTCTTGACTTCCTGAAGGCGTTCGATACAGTTCCGCACTGTCGCCTGATAAACAAAGTAAGAGCCTACGGAATATCAGACCAGCTGTGTGGCTGGATTGAAGAGTTTTTGGCAAACAGAACACAGCATGTTGTTATCAATGGAGAGACGTCTACAGACGTTAAAGTAACCTCTGGCGTGCCACAGGGGAGTGTTATGGGACCATTGCTTTTCACAATATATATAAATGACCTAGTAGATAGTGTCGGAAGTTCCATGCGGCTTTTCGCGGATGATGCTGTAGTATACAGAGAAGTTGCAGCATTAGAAAATTGTAGCGAAATGCAGGAAGATCTGCAGCGGATAGGCACTTGGTGCAGGGAGTGGCAACTGACCCTTAACATAGACAAATGTAATGTATTGCGAATACATAGAAAGAAGGATCCTTTATTGTATGATTATATGATAGCGGAACAAACACTGGTAGCAGTTACTTCTGTAAAATATCTGGGAGTATGCGTGCGGAACGATTTATAAAATTAATTGATGGTAAGGCGGGTACCAGGTTGAGATTCATTGGGAGAGTGCTTAGAAAATGTAGTCCATCAACAAAGGAGGTGGCTTACAAAACACTCGTTCGACCTATACTTGAGTATTGCTCATCCGTGTGGGATCCGTACCAGATCGGTTTGACGCAGGAGATAGAGAAGATCCAAAGAAGAGCGGCGCGTTTCGTCACAGGGTTATTTGGTAACCGTGATAGCGTTACGGAGATGTTTAATAAACTCAAGTGGCAGACTCTGCAAGAGAGGCGCTCTGCATCGCGGTGTAGCTTGCTCGCCAGGTTTCGAGAGGGTGCGTTTCTGGATGAGGTATCGAATATATTGCTTCCACCTACTTATACCTCCCGAGGAGATCACGAATGTAAAATTAGAGAGATTAGAGCGCGCACGGAGGCTTTCAGACAGTCTTTCTTCCAGCGAACCATACGCGACTGGAACAGAAAAGGGAGGTAATGACAGTGGCACGTAAAGTGCCCTCCGCCACACACCGTTGGGTGGCTTGCGGAGTATAAATGTAGATGTAGGTGTAGAACAGCCCCGTCGACGCGGCTCCACAGATTCATGACTGGATTTATATGCCGGTAGTTTGGTGGTCAGGAAAGTACGGCAAAGTCATTCTTGTGCTCTTCGAACTGCTTACGTACACTTCTAGCTGTGTTGCACGTTGCAATTTTCCTGTTGGCAGATGCCATCATGTCGAAGAAAGAACAAACTACGTGTCGGGGTAGACTTGGTCACCAAGGGTAGATACATACTCTTGTTGATCCACTGTGCCTTCCAGAATGTCGAGATCACCCAGGGAATGCCATAACTCTTCCTGTTTCGAACAGGACGCTTCCGACGATAGCTGCAGGGCCGAACGCGGCAATGGCCGTCTCTTCGATGGAAAAGGCCACCTGTTGCCATTCCATGGGCATCTAGTTGCGGTGCTGGCATGCAAGTTCCAGCTTTCGTCGCCGATGAACTTCAGTCGGCACGGGTGCACGAGCCGGGCACCTGCTGCGGAGGCCTATCAGCAGCAACATTCACTGAACGTTTGTTGAGGGGACACTGTTGATCTTGCTTCATCTGGGCGGTCACTTGCTCAACAGTTGCACTTCTATTCGCCAGTACACACCCTCACAGCCGTCATTCACCTCTGTCACCTACGGCCCGTGGTGCACCACAGTTAGCCGGCCGTTGTGGCCGAGCGGTTCTAGGCACTTCAGTCTGGAACCGCGTGACTGCTACGGTCGCAGGTTCGGATCCTGCCTCGGGCATAGATGTGTGTGATGTCTTTAGGTTAGTTAGGTTTAAGTTGTTCTAAGTTCTAGGGGACTGATGACCTCAGAAGTTAAGTCCCATAGTGCTCAGAGCCATCTGAACCAGCAGCGCAGTTGCCTCGGCGCCAATGGTAGACCCAATTTGCCACGCATAGTACACTTTAACCACGGCGGGAGGCGATGGTTTTCACAAATGTTGGCTCGAAAGTCGGTGATCTTGCCCTTTTGAACATGTCTGCATTACGACAACGACTGCACTGCTTGCCGTGTCCTGACACGCTTTATATAACCTCTTGTGCTAGTGTTGCCACCTGCCGTGGTTGAGTGGTTATTGCACGTTGACGTCGAACATAGGCGGTGCTAACGCTAATGTGACTGGATCGTGCATTTAACACAGTAACTCATTTGTAAAGTAGTCAGACGTTTGAAGTTCTTTTATACATAGGAGTTCGATTCTATAAGGAATCGGTGGTAGTGGCTTTTCTTGTTGCAGTGAGCCGCGCGGAGTAGCGGCGCGGTGTAATGGCGCCTTGTCATGGTCCGCGCGGCTTCCCTCATTGGAGGTTCGAGTCCTAGCTCGGGCATCGGTGTGAGTGTTGTCCATAGCGTAAGTTAGTTTAAGTTAGATTAAGTAGTGTGTAAGCTTATGGGCCGATGTCATAAGCAGTTTGGTCCCTTAAGATCTTAGCACAAATTTACGAATTTTTGCTTGTTGCAGTCTTAACTGAAACAGTAAAATTAGTATTCAAATATTGGAAATTATACGAGAATCATTGCAAGGTAAACGAAGAGGTAAGAGATCTCCTTTCTATGGGCACCAGCTCATGTAGGTTTGTGTTACAGTGGAAAAGTCGACCAGTTACCGAAAGAGACCACCGCTTTTGGTCCTGTAATGTCCATAAGTCTAACATTATCCGATTTCCTGTTATGGATACGGAAACAGGCGGCAGAGAAATGGGAAGAGGTTTGGCGCTTTTCCATCTCCCATAAAAGGTCAACAGTACGTTGCGATCCAACTAGTAATTAGAAGCTCTACTTGGTTTCGAAAATTTCAGCTGAGCAGGAAGCTGATAACTACCTTGGTACGATCGATCGTCCACCATGGTTCATCACCGTTGCACTTACATCGGGCAGGCGCCAACGATAACCGTTTCGGCGACTATAAGAAGAAATAAGAAGGAAATGTAGCCATTCACTGTTTTCCAGCAGTTTCTTCGAAGCTCAGCAAATTCGTTTAGTACGAAACTTGAGAAATTGAAGGTGCCCCTTCCAATAAGTGCTCTTGTTGTCCTCAAGTATTTATCGTCGTTTCTCATTTACGCGAAATAGTAACGTGTTTATATGAAATCTGATGATAAAACACCGATCACCAGGTATACGGGTCACAACCTCTGTTGATTTTTATATTATATTTTTTTCTATAGCTGGTATGTGGAGTTTATTTCGCTGTAAGTATTGTACCTTTACGAACATTGGAAGATAATCCTAAATAGTCGTTTCAATTAGAAGGGTCATTCCATAAGTGATGGCAACTATGGTATACCTTACGATAATGCGATATCATGAGAATTCCATTATGTGCACTGAACCAGTATGGCATGTGCATCTGAGTGCTAACATGAAAAATGGTTCCAGTACCGGTGGTCACGTCAAAGGTTGAAATGAAACACACGTATTGGAACTCAATGTAAATGTATTGTGAGTGAGTACAAACGGAACAAAAATGAATGAAAATCAACTATTGTGCTTCAGAGTAGTCCCGCAGTGCATTCACACAGAGTTTCCAACGATGGTGAAGGCACTGAGTGCCACTGAGATTGCTATCAGTGTGTGGCATCTCTCGACGAAATACCGTGACATATTCGACTTGTTTACAAACCTGCTCCCACGCAGTGGATTCCTCAGTTGTCGAATGAGGTTGAAGTCGCATGGTCTGAGGTCTGGTAAGTTGGGTGGGTGAGGGAGAGTCATCCTGCAACGAGGCCAACCTCACACTGAATGTTTCAGGCGATGGTACTGAGCTCTCCTCGCATGCAGTCGCAATCTGTCGGTTGATTTCTTTAATGTTTGCCGCGGGCTATAGAATGTGTTTACTGTGACTACAGTGATGCTACACGTTCGCACTATCTGCCATAGTCGCCATGACTTCTATAATGATCCTCCTACGAGAGGTGTTCAATAAATAAAACAACACAATTTTTTCTGAGGGCAGGTTCACTTCAGGTTTCCGGTACATCACATTATTCTTACTGTTTTCGCTACAAAACCGTACTTTACAACGTAATCTTCATGCAATGCGACGAACTTATGGTACTTTACAGGAAGGGCCTGTATACCCGCATGGTGCCAAACTACTGGTCGACGTCTGCGCCAACTCTTGCTGCCTAAATAACCTCCCCCTCATCCACGTACTGCTTCCCGCGGAGTGCATCCTCCGTGGGCCAGCAGTTGGAGGTCGGAAGTTGCGAGATCTGAGCTGCACAGTGAACTTCAATGTACTTTCATTGCGATGACCACGGACGCCTTACCGAACGACTAATAGTGCTTTTGTTAAGTGCCACGTTCAAAAATGGTTCAAATGACTCTGAGCACTACGGGAATTAACTTCTGAGGAAGTGCCAGGTCTCTGTAGACACTGTGCAAGCGCGTATGAATATCAGCGATGTTCTTATCTTCAGCGAAAAGAAACTCAATAACAATCCTTTATTTGGAACGCACCTCCATTATGGACGCCATTTTAAAGGCTACGTATAGCGCCGCCGCCTATCGCTACGGTCACAGGTTCGAATCCTGCCTCGGGCATGGATGTATATGATGTCGTTAGATTAGTTATGTTTAAGTACTAAGTTCTAGGGGACGGATGACCTCAGTTGTTAAGTCCTATAGTGCTCAGAGCCATTTGAACCATTTTTAATTCTTCTCCTACGCCTTAGCTGTTACAAGTTTTGTAAATTTACATTAAAGTGCTTGAAGAATGTTTTTCCTGGGATTTGGTTGACACTTTTACTTGCAGAATGGAACACCTGCTACAGACATACGGTATTTCAGTTAAATTATGCACAGAGTTTGTAATCTAGCGGTGATGATTTTGGCTGTGGCTGCTGTATTCTGCAAAACCTTTGGTGATGGTGTTTCTCAAATCTCAGTCAGTAGAGGTTTTGGAAAGACAATGGAATATTTCTCACAATAGTTGACTGTTTTGACTAACTTCTTTCAGGGTTCATTAGGAATGATTTGAAATAATTATAGAACTAATTATAGAACTTAATATAAAGTTTGGGACTCTACTACTCCCGTCTTTAGCCAATAAAATTTCGATATATTACTTTAATGCTTCTGTGAATTTGAGCTCATCTTTTTGTATCTTACTACATCTAGTATCGTATGCACACATGGAAATCAAAGCAGATATATTGATTAAGAGATAAAGAATACAAGAGAGCATTTACTAGAAGGAAGAAAAGTGAAATCTCTAAATTACTAATAAGGTTCAATGATATCTTCAGTAATTATAAGCTGTACAAATGACATACGTGTACACTAAGGCAAATATCTGAAAGTGAAAGTAGTGTTAATGTACAAACAGGCACAAAGTACATTACGGTACGAAGAGAAATAATTGAAAATGTGTGCGGTGTAATGTGACAACAGCCGAGTATATACATCTACTTGCATACTGTGATAAACCTTTTGCATTCCTTTTATGTTTTCGTCTTCTTTAAAGGCAAAGAGAAAAAATGAAGCGGTAGCCCATCATAGAGCCTGTGCCTACCGTCAGGTATTTTTGATTTTCCGTTGTTAAAAAACAGACGAGTTTTTCTCGTACCAGGAGGAGAAAGGAAGGATTCGCGCTCAGCTAGTGAACGAGCCATTTTAAGCGAGTAATTGTAGACCGCCATTTTGGGCTCGCTATGAATAAGTGAGGAGTATGTATTTCATATGTGCACCGATTAGAAAAATACAGTATTGTTTTATTAACAGAAATGTCGTGTGAGTTGTTATTTCAAATAGTACGATAATTACAGGAACTAATGCCCACCTGTGTACTTTGGAAAATTACGAAGGTTTGATAAGCTCAATGGGAAGACGGCGACCAAACGTAGCATTATAAAGAAGGGTAAGCACAAATCTACAGCGGAGAAAGAAACTACTTCCCCCTGCAAAACTATATAAACTAATACGAACTTATTTCCAGGTATAGCTCAGCTTATTGTGCTTGTCATTCATGCCGAAAAATTAATCTCATTAATTCAATACATTTTAAAAAGCCACGCATTTTAACATTTTATTATCATCTATTCCATTATTTTATTATATTATAATACACAAAGAATTAATTGTTTATGTGATTGTTGCCATAAACAACTTTTTTTACAATTTTCTGCTTATGGTGTGGTCATTAATGGCTGTTTCTTATTTTTACTAAATTGACGTCTAATCGAAAAATAGATGTCTGTGCCTTGAGACTCTAAGTATTATATAATTTTTCTTTTAAAAATAACATATTGTACAGTGGGATTGTGTATAGTGGTAGCCGGTGTACAAGAGAACGAGAAAGACAGGACAGGCCAGTTATTGTAACATGTATCTGAAACCTTTTTTCCTCTTGACTATTTTCTAGTGTCTTACAATATATGAATCATTTATTTGAAGTAAATATTATGAACTAAGATTTTTATTCATATCGGACAAAAAACGGATGTCATGATCATTGCAAGTACTTCTACTAACTAAAAATAAAGTTTTGATTAGTGTCAAGAGTTACATAGCTCTCAGCTTAAAGTGAATACAGCGATACGAATAGAAATAAAGAAAAGTAGTTACAATCATAGATCCTTTTCTGGTGGCAGGTGCAGATAAGAGATTCCTTTTATCCTCAAAGTGCCAGCTTGGACGGTAGCCTACACATCAGAAGCAATGTTAACTGGCAGCTGATGCTGCTGTCAATGCTTCCTTATATGAACAGTGGCCTTGTTGACAGTGGCTGATGACGTCAGAAAGTCACAATAGAGTGCATTTGCATGTGCAAACTCAGGGTGCGTCAATGAACGAGCCCACGTGCTCTCGTCTACGCTTGCTCCATATGGCCAAAATCATACAGGGTTGGTGCAACAGAAATGACACCTCTGCTACCTCTTTGGTAAAGATTTGGATAACATCTCTTTGGCGGTGCAATGCTATTCCAGCACGCCTTTCAATTCACCGCTCAGTAAAGGACTGAGCCAAGTATACTACATGATGCAAAACGCTTTTCGCAAAGGCAGCATGACATGTTATTGATCTTTTCTGTATTTGTGTTAGAAGCTAGCATTTTTCGTAGCTTCTTCAGTAAAAAGTAAGTCGTGTTACTGGGTATTAATCTTTGCGCTAACTATAAACAATGTTTCTTAGCAGTTCGGCTCAATATTTTACGAAAAATCCATCAGAAATTTTTGAATACTTACAGGCATCAAGTATGCCTTAAAAGTTTAATAATTATAATCTTTTATGTTCTGAATACCTACAGATGTAAAATACGTATTCTGATTTTCGCTGTGGCATTTCTACAGACATTAAAAGGTTTGGTTAGAATTATAGAATTGTGATATCCAAAACCAAAAATTATCATAAAGTTTTGATCCATACCTACTCTAACTGTGATTATCAGCCTAGAATTGCTATTTAAATAAAACTTTGAACACTCGATGGAAAGGAAACGGAGACACGTCACCACCCAAATTTTAAAATGAAAGTTTCCCACCTTCAGGTGGAATGTAATTGCCTTTTTCTCGTTTCTGGTTTGTACCATCTTGTGATTTAGATCGGAAGCAACCTGCTGAGAGCATACTGAAGATGAATTCTCGTCAGTGAATAAATATTTGCTTCTATATACATATTACTAAACGTAACTCTGTGCGAGTTTACCAAAGTATGTCATCTGCGATTTTCAATGCTACTAACCGGTAATATTACAAACAGTAAATTGTACTACTGCTATTTCTTGGGGAAACATTGGGACAAGATAATGCCTTGCACATGTTGTTTAACCAAAACCCTATCACCGCATAGGACACTGGCCTTCCGACCTACTATTCCTTCAACCTTTCACAGAGGACAGTGTGAGCAGCATATGACTCTCAATCTCTTTGCCATATACCTCGAAACATTCAACAGTTCTTCAATGTTTAGTACATGCAGTTTCTCAGTTGACCACCCAAATAGCTAAAACGTTGGCCATTGGTCATAAGTGAGGCAATGAACTTGAAAAATGGTCCATTGTTTTATGTGAGAACACAATAAGTTCTCGGGTTTAATGATCGCATTATATGAAATACACCTCTTGATTGCTTCTCTAAGACAGTGGTAGACATAATCAATGCTATGTGGCGATTATATAAAAAGCTGCCTCTTACCGGTTAAAAAACAGGTACATGTTCTGTCCCAAGTCACTCACCATTTACTGTCGTTATAACTACCATCTAACTACATTTTAGCTATTGTCTGATGAGGGGAATAGAGGGTGTCAAACCATGAACACCTGAAACTCTAGTATTTCTTTTCTTCTAATACATATTTGTTTAACTTCCTCAGGAGCATGTAATTTAAGCACCCTTTCCGACAGTGCATGGGGGCGACTGGATGTGTCTAACGCTACTGGAACTTTTCAGCTGGTGATCGCAACACACCATACCCCCAGAACGTGCACGCGCAAGTCATCGTCATCCGTCGAGAAGTGAAAAACTGAGAAAGATCGAATCATTAGCTTGAGGAACATACGAGTCTCATATCGACAAATCTCACTGACTGTTGCCTGTAGTGTAACAGTGAGACAGACTCAGGACAACTGTGTGTCGAGCAGAGCAGACACGGGTCCTTCCAGGAGGTCGGGTCCATCGGAACATCGGAGGATTGTTCGACGCTTTCTGATTAGTACGCGAATAACAACAACTGAGATCTGAGCGAAGTTTACAGGCAGTGCGTCACCACAAAGCATCGGGACAGATTACTGTGAGGTCCCGAGTTGGCAGGCGTCGTTTACCACACCACAGACAACAGGCATTTGCACTGTGTAGGGACATAGTTAACAGGGATATTGTGTGGCTTTCTGTGGTGTAGAGCGATGACTCCAACTTTTGTTTGTGATGGTCAGATCGACGTTAAAGTGTCCATTAACAACCTTGTAATGAGTTACAGGGAGCAGCGATTGACGAGACCCATACCTCTCCACCTTCTAGAATAATGGTGTGAGGAGATACTGGATATGATAACAGGATTGATCTGATAAATAATGAATGGAGACTGAATTACCGTCAGTATGTGACGTGTGTAGTAAACCTTGTTGTCATACGCTTCATGAAATTGAATTTTCCAGCAAGATAATCCAGGACCTCACACTGTCGTTCAAACCACAGAAGAACTGAACAATGTACGGATCCTTGACTCGTCTGCCCGATCCCCTAATTTGTTATCCATTCAGCATGTATGGAATGCGATGGGAAGAGGTACAGTTTCGCATCAGCCTCCAGCCAGTATTCTACACGAACTGTCATAGCATACGTTTCAGGCATGGCAAGAAATTCCTCAAGATGACATTCGCAGGCTGTTTGCTTCCATGCCACATTGAATACAAGAGGCCATTCGTGCATGGGGAGCTCACACCTCGTACTGATGCCCGTGATGGACATGAGAATATAATTCAGTCTAAGGACACCTCAAGATCAGAACATGCTCTCGAAAGGCGTGGTGCCAATCGTAAGTAACTATTATTTATTGACACCGCACTACAGTTTCACCTACTTGAAGATACAGTTACGGACAGCTCACTCTCCATGAGTCGGAAAGTAATTAAAAAAAGTTTTATTGTAATGGAAAAAGAGTTCATACACAATTGTCTCTCATTAATGGTTGCCTGGAGATACTAAAAGGTATCAGATAGATTATATAATGGTAAGACAGAGATTTAGGAACCAGGTTTTAAATTGTAAGACATTCCCAGGGGCAGATGTGGATTCTGACCACAATCTGTTGGTTATGAACTGCAGATTGAAACTGAAGAAACTGAAAAAAGGTGGGAATTTAATGAGATGGGACCTGGATAAACTGAAAGAACCATAGGTTGTAAAGAGTTTCAGGGAGCGCGTAAGGGAACAATTGACAGGAATGGGGGAAAGAAATACAGTAGAAGAAGAATGGGTAGCTCTGAGGGATGAAGTAGTGAAGGCAGCAGACGATCAAGTAGGTAAAAAGACGAGGGCTAATAGAAATCCTTGGGTAATAGAAGAAATATTGAATTTAATTGATGAAAGGAGAAAATATAAAAATGCAGTGAATGAAGCAGGCAAAAAGGAATACAAACGTCTCAAAAATGAGATCGACAGGAAGTGCAAAATGGCTAAGCAGGCATGGCTAGAGGACAAATGTAAGGATGTAGAGGCTTGTCTCACTAGGGGTAAGATAGATACTGCCTACAGGAAAATTAAAGAGACCTTTGGAGAGAAGAGAACCACTTGTATGAATATCAAGAGCTCAAATGGCAACCCAGTTCTACGCAAAGAAGGGAAGGCAGAAAGGTGGAAGGAGTATATAGAGGGTTTATACAAGGGCGATGTACTTGAGGACAATATTATGGAAATAGAAGAGGATGTAGATGAAGATGCAAAGGGAGATATGATACTGCGTGAAGAGTTTGACAGAGCACTGAAAGACCTGAGTCGAAACAAGGCCTCGGGAGTAGACAACATTCCATTAGAACTACTGGTGGGCTTGGGAGAGCCAGTCATGACAAAACTCTACCACCTGGTGAGCAAGATGTATGAGACAGGCGAAGTACCCTCAGACTTCAAGAAGAATATAGTAATTCCAAACCCAAAGAAAGCAGGTGTTGACAGATGTGAAAATTACCGAACTATCAGTTTAATAAGTCACAGCTGCAAAATACTAACGCGAATTCTTTACAGACGAATGGAAAAACTGGTAGAAACGGACCTCGGGGAAGATCAGTTTGGATTCCGTAGAAATGTTGGAACACGTGAGGCAATACTAACCTTACGACTTATCTTAGAAGAAAGATTAAGAAAAGGCAAACCTACGTTTCTAGCATTTGTAGACTTAGAGAAAGCTTTTGACAATGTTAACTGGAATACTCTCTTTCAAATTCTGAAGGTGGCAGGGGTAAAATACAGGGAGCGAAAGGCTATTTACAATTTGTACAGAAACCAGATAGCAGTTATAAGAGTCGAGGGGCATGAAAGGGAAGCAGTGGTTGGGAAAGGAGTGAGACAGGGTTGTAGTCTCTCCCCGATGTTATTCAATCTGCATATTGAGCAAGCAGTAAAGGAAACAAAAGAAAAATTCGGAGTAGGTATTAAAAATCATGGAGAAGAAATAAAAACATTGAGGTTCGCCGATGACATTGTAATTCTGTCAGAGACAGCAAAGGACTTGGAAGAACAGTTGAACGGAATGGACAGTGTCTTGAAAGGAGGATATAAGATGAAAATCAACAAAAGCCAAACGAGGATTATGGAATGTAGTCAAATGAAATCGGGTGATGCTGAGGGAATTAGATTAGGAAATGAGACACTTAAAGTAGTAAAGGAGTTTTGCTATTTAGGGAGTAAAATAACTAATGATGGTCGAAGTAGAGAGGATATAAAATGTAGACTGGCAATGGCAAGGAAATCGTTTCTGAAGAAGAGAAATTTGTTAACGTCGAGTATAGATTTAAGTGTCAGGAAGTCGTTTCTGAAAGTATTTATATGGAGTGTAGCCCTGTACGGAAGTGAAACATGGACGATAACTAGTTTGGACAAGAAGAGAATATAAGCCTTCGAAATGTGGTGCTACAGAAGAATGCTGATGATAAGGTGGGTAGATCACGTAACTAATGAGGAGGTATTGAATAGGATTGGGGAGAAGAGAAGTTTGTGGCACAACTTGACTAGAAGAAGGGATCGGTTGGTAGGACATGTTCTGAGGCATCAAGGGATCACCAATTTAGTATTGGAGGGCAGCGTGGAGGGTAAAAATCGTAGAGGGAGACCAAGAGATAAATACAGTAAGCAGATTCAGAAGGATGTAGGTTGCAGTAGGTACTGGGAGATGAAGAAGGTTGCACAGGATAGAGTAGCATGGAGAGCTGCACCAAACCAGTCTCAGGACTGAAGACCACAACAACAACAATGGTTGCCTTAGTAGAAACAGAAATGTTCAGCACGCAAAATTACGGAAACAAAATTCTAATTTCCCAGAATGTGTAAGGAGCTATCAAAAGCTTCTGTACGAAGGCCGTATTATCAGAACCGGTATGACAATCAGGAAAAATAGTTGTGAGCATTGAGGCAAACTTCCCACTGACGCACAAGGCTGAAGGTAGCTGTTTGGTAAAACACCGTGTCCTGGTGCGTGAAGAAATCGGTAACTTTCTGCTGCGCATCCTCTTCCGTCAGAAGTCCCTGTAATGCCTTACTCAAGGGACTGAAAGCACGGGAGAGATCAAGGCGTTACGGCATTTGCGACAGGGGGACATGCGTTAGCACGATGCATCAGCAAACTCCATCGCAGATTTCTACAACGGCGGTTTTCGGCAGACATGCCACCCAGTATACACTACTGGCCATTAAAATTGCTACACCAAGAAGAAATGCAGATGATAAACGGGTATTCATTGGACAAATATATTATACTAGAACTGACATGTGATTATATTTTCACGCAATTTGGGTGCATAGACCCTGAGAAATCAGTATCCAGAACAACCACCTCTGGTCGTAATGACGGCGTTGATACGCCTGGGCTTTGAGTCAAACAGGGCTTGGATGGCGTGTACAGGTACAACTGCCATGCAGCTTCAACACGATAACACAGTTCATCAAGAGTAGTGACTGGCGAATTGTGACGAGCCAGTTGCTCGGTCGCCATTGAGCAGACGTTTTAAAGTGGCGAGGGATCTGGAGAATGTACCGGCCAGGGCAGCAGTCGAACATTTTCTGTATCCAGAAAAGCCCGTACAGGACCTGCAACATGCGGTCGTGCATTATCCTGATGAAATGTAGGGTGTCGCAGGGATCAAATGGAGGGTAGACCACGGGTCGTAACACATCTGAAATGTAACGTCCACTGTTCAAAGTGCCGTCAATGCGAACAAGAAGTGACCGAGACGTGTAACCAATGGCACCCCATACCATTACGCCGGGTTATACGCCTGTATGGCGATGACGAATACACGCTTCCAATGTGCGTTCGCTGCGATGTCGCCAAACACGGATGCGACCATCATGATGCTGTAAACAGAACCTGGATTCATCCGAATAAATGACGTTTTGCCATTCGTGCACCCAGGTTCGTCGTTGAGTACACCATCGTTTGCGCTCCTGTCTGTGGTGCAGCGTCAAGGGTAACCGCAGCCAGGGTCTCCGAGCTGATAGCCCATGCTGCTGCAAACGTCGTCGAACTGTTCCTACAGATGGTTGTTGTCTTGCAAACGTCCCCATCTGTTGACTCAGGGATCAAGACGTGGCTGCACGATCCGTTATAGCCATGCGGATAAGATGCCTGTCATCTCGACTGATAGTGATACGAGGCTGTTGGGATCCAGCACGGCGTTCCGTATTACCCTCCTGAACCCACCGATACCATATTCTGCTAACAGTCATTGGATCTCGACCAACGCGAACAGCAATGTCGCGATACGATAAACCGCAATCGCGATAGGCTACAATCCGACCTTTTTCAATGTCGGAAACGTGATGACACGCATTTCTCCTCCTCACACGAGGCATCACAGGCAACGCCGGTCAACTGCTGTTTGTACATGAGAAATCGGTTCGAAACTTTCCTCATCTTAGCACGTTGTAGGTGTCGCCACCAGCGCCAACCTTGTGTGAATGCTCTGAAAAGCTAATCATTTGCGTGTCACAGCATCTTCTTCCAGTCGGTTAAATTTCGCGTCTGTAGCACGTCATCTTCGTGGTGTTGTAGTTTTAATGGCCAGTAGTGTACATTCTTCATTCTATGATGGATGTCTACCGGTGTTTGCTCTTCGGCAGGCAAGAAAGGAATAACAAAACGTTCGTCTGTTTGGACGCACTTAGTAATAACGTTAACACAGTTCACGTTTCCGCATTTACTGAAAACATTCTGGAACGACACGAATGCCACACTAATCCCAAGCCTACATGTCGGTGCTGCATCTACGCTGCAGCAACACCTTCAAACTGGAACTTTCCGATCGACCTTTATAACACAAAGAGCAGCATTCCACATAGAATATGATTTAATGATGTGCTATTACAGCGATTTGCATAGCTTTAAAAAGTTGCAAGTGTTTGCAGCATATTACGTTAAATGTACAATCCACGAGTAACTCTGATACAGTTTCAACTTTTGTTGTTACTCACTCCTTCACATTAGCCAAGAACATTTGAGACCACATTAGTACACTGCATTGAAACAATTTTATGAATTTACAATATTTGTCCTTAGTATTCCAAACAGAACCTTTCTCCTCACTTACAACAATTACACGATTCATGTAGATTGCTGTTTTGTTCTTTGAGAAATAAGTTACAATGAGAGTACAATACCTTTAAGCTTCTCATTTCGAAAAGGACGTGGATAAGCGGTACTTTACCTTTTATTTGCGTGATCTGAAGAGGAACGAGCCCCTTTTCCGTGTGAAATCCGATTACGTTTGCCTGTTCGCGGCTTTAGATTATAACAGCAGAAAAGGCGAGGACTGTGTTTTTTCGTCACAGATATCTTGCGTGGGTTTTTTTCCGCGTGAGACAGAGCACAGATGCCTTGCACTAGCAGACCTCTCGTTATCGGTGCGTACTGTTTACGCAACGTCATAGCAACCCGTTACTAATTATTAGCATCAATACCTAACATGTAGGGAGTATTGTATGGAAGATAGCAACTACATCAGGGAGTCATAATTTTCCGTTACATTAGCTGTGGGGCTATGTATAACAAGAAACCTGTATCATATTTCAGGCATTTTATACAACATTCGTCTATTGAGTGTAAGTGTCGGTCCTCGTTGTCAGGCGATTTGATATCAAGCTGTTTGGCGTTGCATGTTCTAATCTCACTTGTTTTATAGCTATTTCGGAGAACTTTTAATGAGATCTGCAAGACCCGGCATTTATAAAGCTTTGAAGAATCTCTTTAATTACTGTTCATAATTTACCTAAGTTTGTAGAGATTCCTCAGACGCTAAACAGTGTCCTTGAACTATGTTGTTCATGGACTCAGTATGTGAGACCATGGCAATGGCATGGCGAAACTTGATTAGACAAGCCAAATGACTTTGTGACACCACGACAGATCCACAAGATCTGAAATTCACCTATGAAAAATGCAGCAAACACTGCCTTGGTACCGTCACATTATTGTGATCGTTGTCCGCCTGCTTAGGTGAGTGGTTACGTGCTTGCTTCCCATGCACTGGGCCTTGGTTCGATTCCCGGCCGGGTAGGAGATTTTCTCCGCTCGGGGACTGGATGTTGTGTTGCATTTATCATGTCATCTATCATCATCAGGCGCAAGTCCCCCAATGTAGCGCCGAATGAAATGAGACCTGCACTTGGCGGTAGAACCCCAATGGGACATGCCGGCCAACAATGCTGTACGATCATTTCACTTTCATTGTGATCGTTGAGGCACGGTAGTGACTTACGCGATCGTAGAGAGAGGTGTACATGGAACACCCTCTTTACGATTGAGACACGCGAGAAAGTATAACGAGAACTTGCTACTACGGATTTCCACTTGACTGTATACTCTTACCTTCCTCGAGATGTGAGAACTTACATATCCGGCAAATACTATAACGCAGTCAGTTTAACATGAAGTATGAACTATATACATATCGTGAAATTTGTTAGAAGACATTTTCACATACTCAGATAAAGCATATGACAGTCACATTAGTGGCTATTTATAGTCTTAGAAATAGCCTGTAAGAGATCAACACGTTTTAGGATTTGTGGAGCGAAATCTACTGATCTATCGTCTACAGCAGTTGCCACTGTTGCACTGAATGTCAGGAATGTCGAGACGATTACAGATCATGAAAATATATCCGAATACTACTTAGATATTCCTAACAGCACGGAGAGCGTTTGCACTTAAAATCACACCACTTACCCTGACGCATTACAGGAAAATTAGGGTAATACAGGAAGTCCTTTAACGAATTGATGAATAGCAAGAACTCACAAATCTGACACCACCGTGTGTGATGTGTGTACTACTGGTAGTAATAACAAGACAATACTTGCGTAACTGATAGCAGGGACGCGAGGAGTGCGCATCGAAGCAAAGAATGCAGTTAGGTACAGACTGGAGGATAGCGAGAATATCTTCTGTGAAAGAAAGCGCACGGTATATGTGGTACCCATTCGAAATAAAATTGGTCACAAATATTCAGAATCGTGTTCCTGCAGGTTATGGTAGAGATCTTCTCGCTTGTAACAGCACACTGTACCGGAGCCAACAGTTTCAACAGACAACTCACATTCAATCGCAGCGTGGAAGAAACACTCGCGATGACATCAGGGTTAGGTATGTTTAGCAACAAGTGTGAAGAAATCCTTTCGTGCGGCAGTATGATAGCTGAATATGTGGAAATCCATGCCTCATGATGATTATGGCTGTAGCTACTACTTGATATTACGGCAGACATTTGACTCCATGAGTACAATATGCAGAAATTACTCGTGTGATGCAATATTCATGACTGAATAGGAGGATGACAGTCTTATGTGATGCACATTGGCACGGTTAGATATTTGTTCTTAATCTAATCCATAAAATTAGATATATTGGAAAATTACGCCGTTTTATGACTTCCAGTCAGGATCTTTGTACTGCCCCACAATTGTTCAACACCATACTCTACTCGATGAGCCGATTCCTTAGAGACGGGTTAGGAGAGATGGGTTTCCGATGGTAGAATTGACGGATCAGAGTGACAGTTACCTGCAGGCAGGTCCCGGGGGTGGTGATGAGCATGTAGATGATGTACAGGGGGATGCAGACGAGGGACGAGGCGGTCAGCACCCAGCCCACGCTGATGCTCCACGCGGGGTACACATACTCGCCCGGCAGCATCTCCTCGTACCCCATCAGCGAGAAGATGAAGATCACCTGCGGGCATGCGTCAGCACATGTTAGTAGCTTCAGTTACGTTGCACTTACACCATATATTTACCTCTACGTTGCGTGGAATCACTTGTGACATTACTTGGTCGATAATTCTATTTCTCACATTATCATCTATATCTTTGCTCCAACAAATGGTTCAAATGGCTCTGAGCACTATGCGCCTCAACTGCTGAGGTCATCAGTCGCCTAGAACTTAGAACTAATTAAACCTAACTAACCTAAGGACATCACACACATCCATGCCCGAGGCAGGATTCGAACCTGCGACCGTAGCGGTCACGCGGTTCCAGACTGAAGCGCCTTTAACCGCACGGCCACACCGGCCGGCTTTTGCTCCAACACAATGCTGTGCTAGTTATTAGACATTTGACATTTTATATGACGCCTCGCCACCGATATTTCTATATTTTAGCTTCACATTCTTTTCCTTTTACTTTTTATTTCATCAGAAAGGTTCGCCTGCTCAACTTACCTGTCAGCTATATTCCAAGATACGAGGGCTATCCACAAAGTACATTACGTTTTGGAATTAAAAATAAATAAAGTATTGGAATTTTTTTTATTATATACAGATGAAAGCCACACTTAAATACTACTTTTCTACATAGTTGCCATTTAAATTGAGGCACTTATCGTAGCGATGGACGAGCTTGGAAATTCCTTCGTCGTAAAATTCGGCCGCGTGCGCCTTCAACCACGTGGTTACCTCTTCTTTTGCGACAGAAAAGGTGTGATTTTTGTGGATTTCCTGGAAAGAGGCACTACAATAAACTCTCAAAGGTATTGCCAAACTCTGCACAACCTCAGAAGAGCAATACAAAACAAGCGCAGGGGAAAGTTGGGCTCAAAGATCTTGCTGATTCATGACAACGCCCGGGCACACACAGCAAATGCCACTCGTGAAGTTCTCGAATCTTTTAAGTGAGAGTTGTTTCCTCATCCGCCGTACAGTCCCGACCTGGCACCGGGCGACTTCCACTTATTCCCAGCAATGAAGAAGTGGTTGGCTATGCAGCGTTTTGATGACGACGCACAGCTTCAAGAGGAGTTAACCACGTGGTTGAAGGCGCAGGCGGCCGAATTTTACGACGAAGGAATTTCCAAGCTCTTCCATCGCTACGATAAGTGCCTTAATTTAAATGGCAACTATGTAGAAAAGTAGTATTTAAGTGTGGCTTTCATCTGTATATAATAAAAAAATTTTTCAATACTTTATTTATTTTTATTTCCAAAACGTAATGTACTTTGTGGATAGCTCTCGTATATCTTTATTTATCAAAGACAATGTCCTGACTGACTGACTGGTTGATTCATCAGCGCCCAGTCCAAACCGCTAAGGATTAAACTTGAAATTGGGACAAAGTGTGGATCTTATCCTGTAGGCATCGTTTAAGGAGGGATTTTTCGGAATTCTAACGAAGAGGGTAGAAATAGCGGATGAAGTGTTTCTTTAAAAAAATGTTGCTATTAAGGCAGTTTTGAGGCTAGCCCTATGAAAACGGGTGTTTGGTTTCTCGATCATAAACAAAGAAATGTGTGTTTCAGCCTTTTTGGAAATTTAACTCTGTTGGAGTGAAATAGTGGGTGAAAGTTATTTTTGAAGACATTTCATTATTAAAGAACTACTGAAGTATTTTAAAGCTACATGTATGAACTCTGCTATCTGACTTCTCGGTTACAAATAAAAAATGTTTCAGTGTTTTTGGAAACTGAATCCATAACGGGGTGAAATAGGGGATGGAGGATGAGATTTTTGATGAAATTTTTTTATTATGAAAGCATTTTTAAAGCTAAATCTATTGCTAAGAATAGAAACTAAGTTTGGGGATGGTGCGGATCTTATACTGTCCGAAATTCTACTCCCAAGAGGGTGAAAATAGGGGCTGAAAGGCTTTTTGAAAGTATGTCGCTATTAAGGAAATTTCATTACTGACAAATAGTGGCCAATATCAGAGAGAAATCTTTTTGGTTTGCCTGCCTCGAAAATAGATAATTGCTAAAGAACTACTAAAGGATTTTAAGGCTACAGCATGACAATTGGTACTCGACTTCTCGGATAGAAATAAAAAAAGCACGCTGTGTCAACTGCCACAAGCAAACACAGAAACCATTTTAAGTTACCAATAAATATATCAACTACGCCTGAAGTTATTACATTTTATATTATTGTATGTTGAATCCAACACCCCATATGTCAAGCTGTAATATGATTACTCACCAACAAACGCGCCAAAGTACTTGCCTCGTTGAATACTTCGGTTCCCATCAGATCACTGAAGTTAAGCAAAGTAGGGAGTGCCTGGTACTTGGATGGATTACCGTCTGATTACACCACGCGCTGTTCGCAGTTTTCCCTTTGCCATCAAGGCAAAATGGAGGAGGAGTAAAGTCCGTGATCGTTAGGCTTCCGCCAATACCCTGGATGAAAATGCAGACCTCTCCACATCGTCTCATGAAGTGAGAGCATGTGACACTGTTGACGGAGATCCACCCATGGGATGAGGACTTTACGCTCGGTGGCCCCCTTGGTTCTGTTCAACAGGAGTGGGCTATGTGCCGGCACCGGGTTTCATGCTTCCCCTTCTTTGTCACCATGAAATACAAACATGAAACTACACTATACATACACCTTATAGACCTCCATACTTTTTTTTGAGACATTGGTCTTCTGGCTGGTTTGATACAGCCCGTCACGAATTCCTCTCCTGTGCTAACCTCTTCATCTCAGAGTAGCACTTGCAACCTACGCTTTCAATTACTTTTGGATGTATTCCAATCTCTGTCTTCCTCTACAGTTTTTGCCTCTAGTACCATGGAAGTCGTTCCCTCATGTCTTAACAGGCATCGTATCATCCTGTCCCTTTTCCTTGTCGGTGTTTTCCACATATTCTTTTCCTCTCCGATTCTGCGCAGAACCTCCTCATTCCTTACCTTATCAGTCCACTTAATTTTCAACCTGTAGCACCACATCTCACATGCTTTGATTCTCTTCTGTTCCGGTTTTCCCACAGTACATGTTTCACTACCATACAGTGCTGTGCTCTAACGTACATTCTCATAAATTTCTTCCTCAAATTAAGGCCTATGTTAGATTCTAGTAGACTTTTGTTGGCCACGAATGACCTTTTTGCCATTGCTAGTCTGCTTTTGATGCCCTGCTTGTTCCGTCCGTCAACGGTTATTTTGCTGCTTCATTGACTTCGTGAGCATCAATCCTGATGTTAAGTTTCTCGCTGTTCTCATTTCTGCTACTTCTCAATACTTTCGCTTTTCTTCTATGTACTTTCAATCGATATTCTGTACATTCCTTTCAGAAGATCATGTAATTCTCCTTAACTTTCAGCCAGGACAGCAATGTCATCAGCGAATCGTTATCATTGATATCCTTTCATCTAGCACCTTAGTCCCACTACTGAACCTTTGTTTTACTTCCATCAATCCTTCTTCGATGCACAGATTGAACAGTACGGACGAAAGGCCACATCCCTGTCTTACACCCTTTTTAATCCTAGCACTCCGCCCTTGGTCATCTGCTCTTATTATTTCCCCTTGGTTCTTGTACATATTGGGTATTATCCATCTGTCTCTATAGCTTACCCCTATTTTTCTCAGAATTTCGAACATCTTGCATCATTTAACACTGTCGATCGCTTTTTACTGGTAGACAAATTATATGAACGAGTCTTGATTTTTATTTAGTCTTGTTTCCATTATCAACTGCAACGTCAGAATTGCCTCTCTGGTGCCTTTACCTTTCCTAAAGCCAAACTGATCGTCATCTAACATATCCTCAATTTTCTTTACCAAAAAATGGTTCAAATGGCTCTGAGCACTATGGGACTCAACATCTTAGGTCATAAGTCCCCTAGAACTTAGAACTACTTAAACCTAACTAACCTAAGGACATCACACACACCCATGCCCGAGGCAGGATTCGAACCTGCGACCGTATCAGTCCCGCGGTTCCGGACTGCAGCGCCAGAACAGCTAGACCACCGCGGCCGGCTTTTCTTTACCATTCTTATGTATATTATTCTTGTAAGAAACTTGGATGCCTGAGCTGTTAAGTCGATTGTGCGATAATTCTCGCAATTGTCAGCTCTTGCAACTTCGGAATTGTGTGGATGATATTTTTTCGAAAGTCAGATGGTACGTCGCCATACTTATACATTCTACACATCAACGTGAATAGTCGTTTTGTTGCAGATTTTAGAAATTCTGCTGGAATGTTATCTATCCCTACTGCCTTAATTGCTCTCAACTCCTCCAAAGCTCTTTTAAATTCTGATTCTAATACTGGGTCCCCTATTTCTTCTAAATCGATTCCTGTTTCTTCTTCTATCGCATCAGACAAATCTTCTCCCTCTTAGAGGCCTTCAATGTACTCCTTCCACATATACGCATTTAACAGTGGAATTCCCATTGCACTCTTAATGTTACCACCCTTGCTTATTTTGTTACCGAAGGTTATTTTGACTTTCCCGTATGCTGAGTCAGTCCTTCCGACAATAATTTCTTTTTCCGTTTCATCACATTTTTCATGTAGTAATTTCGCTTTAGCTTCCCTGCACTTCCTATTTATTTCATTCCTGACTGACTTGTATTTCTGTATTCCTAAACACCCCAGAACATTTTTGTACTTCCCTATTTCGTCGATCAACTGAAGTATTTCTTCTGTTCAAAACAAATGTGTGTGAAATCTTATGGGACTTAACTGCTAAGGTCATCAGTCCCTAAGCTTACACACTACTTAACGTAAATTATCCTAAGGACAAACACACACATCCATGCCCGAGGGAGGACTCGAACCTCCGCCGGGACCAGCCGCACAGTCCATGACTGCAGCGCCTCAGACCTCTCGGCTAATCCCGTGCGACCTTTCTTCTGTTATCCACGGTTTCTTCGGAGCTACCTTCTTTCTACGTATGTTTTTCTTTCCAATTTCTGTGATTGCCCTCTTCAGAGATGTCCATTCCTCTTCAACTGTTCTGCCAACTGAGCTATTCCTTATCGCTGTATCTACAGCTTCATAGAACTTCAAGCGTATCTTCTCATTCCTTAGTGCTCCTGTATCCCACTTCCTACCGTACTCTGACTAGCAGTGGCGTAGCGTGAGGGGAGACTTTGAGACATAGTCTTCCCTATATTCCTGCTTAAAAAAGATGCAATAGTAATTCATAACAAAAATATAAACAACATTCTACTAAGAGCTCTAAATGTGCTAAGACATCAGGTTTGTAGCCCGCGCCGCACCCTGAGTATCGGTGTATTTGCCTGTTTTGAGACTCGACTGCTCCCAGTCTCTGCCACCCTTCCCTTACCTGGCATTCTTGGCTCCCCTCCACCTCCCCTGTTCCACGAAGGCCGGTGCACTTCACTTGCTAGCAGGTATCGAGACTAGTCTCTGCCGCTTCTATGCTGGCTTTTAACATGGAAGTGAACAGTCGCGCGGTTTGTGTTCATAGTCATTCTTGTGTGATTTTAGTGCATATTTTCATCGTGTCGCCAGCAACTGAACAACTTATAATTTTTTTTATTAAAAACGCCTTTTTCTACGTTAACGAACGAAAAAAGTGGGAACTGAAAGACAAACGACCTACTCCTATACTCAGTGTAGTTTTAGGTGAAGCTAAACAAAAGCGCACTTTTCAGACAGCCTGGTACGAAAAGTATACCTGTGTGTGCGAATGCGGTTAATAACAGATTATATTGTTATATATGTCTCCTGTTTTGTGGTGAAAAGGAATGGTGCAATGAGGGAATTTGTACCATAAAGATCTTTGACAGAAAAACGCAAAAGCATCAGATATCAAAACGTCACCTGCAGAAAAAAGAATCATTTCAGTTATTGGGTAAAAGTAGAATTGAGCACGCCTTTTCTGAAGCCGCTCGCCTGACAGCACCAAATATGACGAACAAGTTGCATCCAACAGGAGAGTATTGGCTCGTCTTATTAAGGCAATTGTATTTATTTGTAAACAAGAACTAGCGTTTTGTGGCCATCGAGAAGACGAATCCTCTACCAACAACGGTAACTATCTGGAATTGTTAGATTTACTAGCTCAAGGAGAGCAGTTAGTCTGAGACCATCTGTCATCATCTGTAACCTTTAAAGGAACTTCTCCAGATATACAGAATGATTTAATAGAAGTGATGACTCTGGCAGTTAATGAGAAAATAAAATCTGAAATTCAGAACTGCAATTTATTTCGAGTCAGGCTGATGAAACATTAGACATGTCGTGCAAGAGACAATGATTATAATATTCAGGGATTGTATTGCAGACAAAACTGAGGAAATATTCGTTGGATTTTACGATGTTTCTGGAGATAAAACTGCTGAAGGTTTGTCAAACATTATTCATGCAGTATTGAAAGAATGGAATGTGGAAGGAAAAGTGGTTAGCCAAACATATGATGGCGCTTCAGTAATAGCGGGCAGGGAAAGAGGACTACAACAATTGGTGAAGCAGTTCTGTCTCTATGCGCTGTTTATTCATTGTTACGCACATCACCTGAATTTAATACTGTTGCATGCCTCTAAAATCATATGACAAGTACGCATGTTTGTAAGCAAATCATTAAAACGAACTGTATTGCTAACTGAGGAAGGATTTAAACTGCCACATGCAAGAAACACCTGCTGAAACTTTCTTTCCAGGGTAGTTTCAACAATATCTAGTCATTTCTCAGAGTTATATAGTGTTTTTAATTACATAATTGATGATAGACTCTCAATGGGAACCAGAATCTTTGAGCTGTGCTATGGGAATGAAACGACGAATGGATGATCCTACGTTTGTCTACTTGCTTTGCTTCTACCGTGGGTGCTTTGTTTATGTTGATCATCTCTTTAACGTTCTTCAGTCAAAATTTGTCAGTATAACTGCTTAGCACGACGAAATAAGAACTGTTTTGAGAAACTTATGACAATTAAGAACGGAAACATTCGTTCTTGAATGCATTAAATGCAGCTTGTGTTTGAATGGCAACTTATCAATCTGTGACAGTCAAAAGAAATCTCTCAGGGCACTAACTTACGAGATACTGGATTTGCAAATTGTTCGGACGGAAAGATTTAAACACTTTATCCCAAATTTAGTTTGTTGAACTTCTGAACGAAAAGTGTTTCCCAAAATATCAAAAAGAATTCCCAAAGTTGAAACTGCTTCAGTTATTAGAACAGTACCCTTTTTACGAAAAAGAACAACTTGAGAATGAACTGTGTAACATATACGCTGATGAGAAAAAGCACTTATCTCCAATCTCCAAGAATCCTCTTAAAACACATTGTCAACAATGATTTAAGCTCTGTTTATGAAGAAACAACGAAGTTCCTGCGTTTGGTTTTGACCCTACCTGCAATTATAGCAATCATAGAACGAAGCAAGAGTACTCGTAAACGAGTGAAGAATTATTTAAGGAGTTCAATATCCAACACCCGGCTATCGTATTTGAGCACGTTAGCAATAGAAAAGACACTACTTGGAGAGCTATCCAGTGATCAGATCTTTGTATACCGAGTTATAGACTTATTCGTGTAAAGAAAAGACAGGCGCATTGCATTTGTGTACAAGAAAATATAAGTGCTCTTCTCTTGCTGCTGGAGTTCTACAAATTTGTCATCGTTTCTTGAACAAGTTAGTTATTATTATTATTAGTGGCGGTGGTAGTGGTAGTGGTAGTGGTAGTGGTAGTGGTAGTAGTAGTAGTAGTAGATGTTCTTTTTGTTGTTTTATTTGATGCATTTTGTTTCATTTGTTTAAATTATTGTTTATCGTACTATTTTGTCTCCCTTTAATAACTGTAGAGTCTCCCCAACCTTTACAACCACGCTACGCCACTGCTGACTAGACCCTTAATCTTCAGCCTACCCCTCATCACTACTATATTGTGATCTGAGTCTATATCTGCTCCTGGGTACGCCTTACAGTCTAATATCTGATTTCGGAATCTCTGTCTGACCATGATGTAACTAATTGAAATCTTCCAGTATCACTCAGCGTTTTCCAGGTATACCGCCTTCTCTTGTGCTTCTTGAACAGAGTATTCGCTATTACTAGCACAAATTTATTACAGAACTCAGTTTTTCTCCTCTCTCATTCCTTGTCCAAACCCATATTCTCCTGTAACATTTTCTCTCACTTCTTCCCCTGCAACTGCCTTCCAGTCCCACGGGTATTAGGTTTTCATCTCCCTTTACGTATTGTGTTACCCTTTCGATATCCTCGTATACTTTCTCTGTCTCTTCGTCTTCAGCTTGCGACGTCGGCATGTGTACCTGAACTATCGTTGTCGGTGGTTGTTTGATGACGATTCTGATAAGAACAACCCTATCACCAAACAGTTCGCAATAACACATTCTGTGCTCTACCTTTCTATTCATAACGAATCCTACTCCCGTTATACGAGTTTCTGCTGCTGTTGATATTACCCTATACTCATCTCACCAGATATCCTTGTCTTCTTTCCATTTCACTTCAATGACCCCTACTATACCTACACTCCTGGAAATGGAAAAAAGAACACATTGACACCTGTGTGTCAGACCCACCATACTTGCTCCGGACACTGCGAGAGGGCTGTACAAGCAATGATCACACGCACGGCACAGCGGACACACCAGGAACCGCGGTGTTGGCCGTCGAATGGCTCTAGCTGCGCAGCATTTGTGCACCGCCGCAGTCAGTGTCAGCCAGTTTGCCATGGCATACGGAGCTCCATCGCAGTCTTTAACACTGGTAGCGTGCCGCGACAGCGTGGACGTGAACCGTATGTGCAGTTGATGGACTTTGAGCGAGGGCGTATAGTGGGCATGCGGGAGGCCAGGTGGACGTACCGCCGGATTGCTCAACACGTCGGGCGTGAGGTCTCCACAGTACATCGATGTTGTCGCCAGTGGTCGGCGGAAGGTGCACGTGCCCGTCGACCTGGGACCGGACCGCAGCGACGCACGGATGCACGCCAAGACCGTAGGATCCTACGCAGTGCCGTAGGGGACCGCACCGCCACTTCCCAGCAAATTAGGGACACTGTTGCTCCTGGGGTATCGGCGAGGACCATTCGCAACCGTCTACATGAAGCTGGGCTACGGTCCCGCACACCGTTAGGCCGTCTTCCGCTCACGCCCCAACATCGTGCAGCCCGCCTCCAGTGGTGTCGCGACAGGCGTGAATGGAGGGACGAATGGAGACGTGTCGTCTTCAGCGATGAGAGTCGCTTCTGCCTTGGTGCCAATGATGGTCGTATGCGTGTTTGGCGCCGTGCAGGTGAGCGCCACAATCAGGACTGCATACGACCGAGGCACACAGGGCCAACACCCGGCATCATGGTGTGGGGAGCGATCTCCTACACTGGCCGTACACCACTGATGATCGTCGAGGGGACACTGAATAGTGCACGGTACATCCAAACCGTCATCGAACCCATCGTTCTACCATTCCTAGACCGGCAAGGGAACTTGCTGTTCCAACAGGACAATGCACGTCCGCATGTATCCCGTGCCACCCAACGTGCTCTAGAAGGTGTAAGTCAACTACCCTGGCCAGCAAGATCTCCGGATCTGTCCCCCATTGAGCATGTTTGGGACTGGATGAAGCGTCGTCTCACGCGGTCTGCACGTCCAGCACGAACGCTGGTCCAACTGAGGCGCCAGGTGGAAATGGCATGGCAAGCCGTTCCACAGGACTACATCCAGCATCTCTACGATCGTCTCCATGGGAGAATAGCAGCCTGCATTGCTGCGAAAGGTGGATATACACTGTACTAGTGCCGACATTGTGCATGCTCTGTTGCCTGTGTCTATGTGCCTGTGGTTCTGTCAGTGTGATCATGTGATGTATCTGACCCCAGGAATGTGTCAATAAAGTTTCCCCTTCCTGGGACAATGAATTCACGGTGTTCTTATTTCAATTTCCAGGAGTGTAGAATGAGTGTTTGAATTTCCGTTTTCAGATTTTCTAGCTTCCCTACCACGTTCAAGCTTCTAACATTCCACGCCCCGACTCGAAGGACGTTTTTCTTTCTTTCTCATGGTCACCTCGCCCTTGGCAATCCCCTCCTCGAGGTCCGAATGAGGAACTATTCCGAAATCTTTTGCCAATGAGATCATCATGTCACTTTTTCAATTGCAGGCCACATGCCCTGCGGATACACATTATTTGTCTTTAATGCTGTGGTTTCCATTGCCTTCTGCATCCTCATGTCGTTGATCATTGTTGATTCTTCCGCCAGTTTCCCACCCCAAGTCCAAGAGCGTGCTCTGAACCTCTATCCGCTTCTCTACCCTCTTTGACAAGGCCGTTGGTAGAATGAGGGTAACTTCTTATGCCGGAAGTCTTCGGTTGCCAATGCTGATTATTAATCAAAATTTAAGCTGTGGTGAATTTCGAACCCGAGACCGAGGATGTTTTGATTATTCATCATAGACGCTACCCTTTTTTTTTTTTTTTTGCTAATCTCATTTCGTTCGTTAATGTTCATTGCATTTGCCCGGGGTTGACGTCCCTTGACACCTGTTCAAGTTATTACAGAGGGCAGCTAACCTTCTGACCGAACACGGTGAACTACCGTGCCGGCTTCCCCTGGACTACGAGTGCATGCTTATCACATGTATTTAAAACCAAAAATTCCCACACTTCGCATAGGTAAGGCGCCATTGCGTGAAATAGAGAAAAAGCTTTTCAGTTAGTCGGCTTAACGTCCCTTCGGCACTCCCAGCAAACAATAGCACACAACTTTCCTTTTTACATTTAATAATATAGTTACGATATCAGAATGTAGTGCTACTACTCACTCTTTCTATATTTTCGTTGTCTGTTTTTAAATATCTATTTATGTTATTACACTTTTTAACTTATTACACTATTGGCTGTGAGAGTTTACAATTTTTTTTTCTTGCTTCATTATACTCCCGTAAAATTGACTTGTGCTTTCATATTATATATTTATCAAATTTCTTTGTCTACAGCCGATGTTTTGAAATATATCTTAGTAATTTTCATGCATGAACCAGCAGTTATCTATATCTTTACCATGTTTTACTTTTTATAACACACATCTACAGTGGATTACTGTTTGATTTGTTTACTGTTAGTATATGATTAGTTATAACCGTGCTTTTACACCTGACACACCAACTCTTGAGTATGGATTCATGTTTGTTATTTTGATGTTCAGCAGTTCTGTTGGGGCCGTCTCTATAACATTGCCATATTGATATGACGTGACGTGATACTATAATTAGATATCGGCTTTAACAGATATTTGATTATACAACTTTATGCACAGCTGATAGTGCGCTTCTGGTTGCTATATGTTGTTTCCTTTAGACACACACTGTAGTTATGGCTATTAATTGTAACCGGTAGCGACAATAAAGGATATATAGACATCCACATGCCACGTATTTTATGAAATATTCATCAGCTGTCAGCAATCGCCTCCAAGAAATGTTGAATCACAGAAGAATTTATGTAACTGGAGTCTGTTATTGTTCTATTTTCTCGACGTGTTTCGCAGTATGTCTCATCAGATGAGCTAATTACGAAATGTTACTATATGATGAAAATGGTTGTATGGTCAATCGCGCACTACAGACTCCATATCGAGGAGAACTAACGACAAAACACCAGGTGCTTCGAGAAGGTTCATACAATTTCGCAAGACTATATTATGAATGAAATTAATAACTAGGGGTGCATTTTATATTGCCATTTCAAAACTAAATCCACTTTGAGACAGCTGTTTACTGCCGGATCATGTGGTTGCTGGTAGTGCTCTACTTGGCGCGGCTACCTCACACTTTGCTTCGAACAAAAGGCATTTTGTGTTTTGAGTTTCAACATGCGTAGCTCAATTACACCTGTGGTGTAGGATTTTTGTCGAGGGTGCTGCACTGCACCGCCGGCCGTAACGGGCATATACAAGGGTGGTTTGATAAGTCTGGTAAAAATGGAAGAAAAATGATTGGTTTCGTAAACAGCTCACCTTAGTTCTCGACATAGTCTACTTTGAGGGATATACACGTAGTCTAGCGATCCTCCAGTATTTTCATTCCATCTGAAAAATAGGTTCTGTCAAACTCTGCAAAATATTCGTTGACTGCAACTACGACTTCCTCGTTCGATGAAAATTTCTTCCCAGAAAGCCAAACATTCCATTTAGGGAACAGGAAGACATCACTTGCTGCTAAGTCAGGTGAATAGTGTGGATGAGGAACCAGTTCAAAGCCCGATTCATGCATTTTCCTCATTGTTTTCGCTTATGTGTGGGATGGTGCATTATCCTAGTGAAAGAACACTTTTTTGCGTGCCAACCCTGGCCTTTTTTAAGACAACATCTGGATTTTTGTCGTGCTTCTCGTCGTGGGAACAGCGAAAATTTGTAAAAGAAGTTAATACTTTAATTCTAATCTTAACTGTAAAAAAAGTGCTTCGAACGTCTATATTCATGCCAGTGAAAGACATGTAAATCGGATTGTTCTTTGGGAAATAAAAACTACAATTTATATCAAGTTCCTATCTTCATTCATTTAGAAGATATAGTCTAATGGAACTGGATGACTCTTTTTTGAAACAGCCTGTATATTATTCACAGTCCCACTGTAAAAACATATATAAAGGTCTAAAAGTACAGATAGCGAGTGATACTACAATCAATTTAAGCTATATATTATTGTAATTGTTAATTTGGTTTAGGTCTTGTAGGTACACGCTTGTTATGATACAGCTGCAGGTATGTACAAAAGAATTGTTGAGAATTATGCAAGTACTGGATGCGTATTACAGTAACAAAGCCCAAAAAATTAACAAAATAAGGTATAATATGCTCAACAATGGGACTAGAAGGAACAATGATGGTTAAGCAATAGTTAAGCAAAAAAGTTATAGATGTGGTGTAAGGCATCAGTATGCAGTGATACATAGTTCAAATTCTTTGGTACTTCCAGTATAGTTACAACAAAATATAATCACCGTGTCAGCATTTTATCACAAAGAGCAACGAAAATACGGTTAATATCTCATAATTTTTGGACACACATCGCCGGTTTAAACTTTACTGCTTAAGCCTTCTTGAAACTTCTTTTGTCAATATAGCCAATATACCAAATGTCCATCTTCCAAGTAATTATTGTGAGACATGCACTTGTCATTGCTGTGATACTGTTCCAGGTCGACTGACTATTGTTGTCATTAAAGCAGTCACTGAGCTTAAGTGTGTTAGCGAAAACACTGCACTGGGAACTGCTAGAGATGTATTTGGAAATACAGGTAAGGATTTCAGTACTGCAAGGGTTACAAAATAAACCAATGAGAATACGTGATGTGGCCCTGTGAGTTTTTCGTTGCATTCTTCCCTTCCTCTGATCATGTAGAACATGCGTGTAAAACTTGACGCACGCACGATGTTCTGTATGCGTGCAGTCCGAGGCTCGGCCTGTCTCGCACATGTCAGCGTTGCGCGGTCCTCCTCGAAACTACTGTACTTGATACAGCGCAACATTTCATTAGCAGTAAGATGCGACGCTCTTTCTTCCAGTATTAGGTGTGGTATTTTGCGGTCGGCACGACTTTCTTCAGTTCCGCAGAATAGTGATATCAGCGCTGTTTATCATTCGCTATTTATTCGTAGCATAAATGAGTTCAAAGGTCCAGTGGTTGGTTGCGCAAAAAGAGGCAGTCTATCGATCTATCATCCCAACCATTGAAAATGAATGGAAATCACAGGAGAAAAGGAAGAAAATTCTCAATATCTATCATACAGTCACATAATAGACGGGTATTACAGATTTGTTATGGATGGTACTACAACACAATGCAAAAAGAGTAATATTTATTTTTTGAAGAAAGAGTAAAAAATTACAACGATCGACAAATTTGTATGGCACTGATTGTTCTGTACAGCAAAATGCCTTTTCTGTTAAATTAGCAGGTACGGAGCACAGATGAAATTAGTGGTATGAATAGTAAATTTTCTGAAGTTCCAAGCATTATTACATGATCAGTTGCAACAGCTTTAAACGGAATTGAACGAAGAGTATGGAGACGTTATATATTACTGCAAAGAAAGTAGGCTAAATCCAGGTGCATAACTGCAGCTGTTTTTTGTCTTAAGACCCTGTATTGTTGAGTTTCTGAAGCAAAAAGAAAAGCAGGAAGGGAAATAAGGACATTCAGAATCGATTCCAGACCTTTCACTGCAAGTGGACTTGACAGTAAGACGTTGAAAGATGATTTATGATTTGGTGGGGATGCATTTAAAAAGAAAATCGCATTGTGGAAGGGGTGACTGACCAAAAAACCATCCATTTCTCTGAGCTCATGGGCTTTACAGAAACCGCGACTTCATTGCGGCGTTGAAGGAATTACAGGAACAGTAGTCTAAACGTTATGAGGACACTGCCAGTCCCACACTTGTCTTTGAGTTGCTTTCGAGCCTGTTTGATGTTTCAGTTGAATGCGCTCCTCTACTTGTGCAGACGGGACCGATCGATCCCTAGCGCAATTAACGTTTAAAAGACAAACTTTTTTAGGATAAACCATTGCAGGAGCTCTACATTGTTTTCCTTGGGAAGGGGTTCCACGTCCCCATAATGAGGTTGCAAACTTGATACAATATTGCAATCAACATATGTGAATGATAGGCTTATTTCGATCATGAAACTAATTGAGTCACGATTACGTGGCAACCGAACTAACAAAAATCTACATAATTGTCTATATGCGGATAGTTTGTACCAGGTTATGTTTTTAGAATGCCAAAAGTTATTAAACAATACGAAAATATCTTTTCGTGTATGATGTATGTTGTTATGAAATGTGAAACCAAATCAAATGGCTCATAGCACTATGGGACTTGGGACTTATCATCTGAGGTCATCAGTCCCCTAGACATAGAACTACGTTAACCTAACTAATCTAAGGCAATCACACACATCCATGCCTGAGGCAGGATTCGAACCTGCGACCGTAGCAGCCGCGTGGTTCCGGACTGAAGCGCCTAGAGCCTCTCGGCAACTGCGGCTGTGAAACCAAGGTCCATGCAAAGTGTTCCTTGCAAACTGCATTGCCATCTAAAAGTGGCGCGTTCACAGTTTCGTGTTCACAAATTTTGGAGCTTGGTTGTTGCATGTCATATATTCCGTTTTTTCGAATGATATTTGTAGTCCTACGTTTTTCTCAACTTCTTTAAGAATTTCAATTTTGTTTTTGAGCTGTGGTAATATGCCTAGTTAAAAGTGCTGGATGATCTGCAAAGGCGAGGAAATCTACTCTAATATAACTTCTGCCTAATTTGATTTATTGATCTATATTTTGACTCGACTTTTGCACTCGCCATTCTGAAATATAGTTAAACAGTAATGGAGAGAATCTATCTACCCATTTAACACCAGTCTTTAAATCAAATGGCTCAGAATTTTCTCCCATGAATTTTTCAGAGCTAGTGTTCAGTTTTCGTTTTCTTAATCAGTGTTAGAGTTTTATTATCTGGCTCTTCTTTCTTTAAAATTTGGTGAAGAGATTCACAATGAACTAAGTCGTTGACCTTTTTGAAATCCACAAATGTACAGACGATAATGTTACTGGTAATCCATTGGCGTCTAAGGATTAGTTTTAAATTAATAATTTGTTTTGGACAGGATGTGTTTTGAATAAAGCCTGCTTAGTATTCACCAGTTCTGTGTTGCAACTGTTCTTGGGCTCAATCAACTAAACACTGCGAGAGAATTTTGTATGTGACTGGGAGAAGAAAGGTTCCTCAGTAACTATTAATATCTGTACTATCTTCTTTTTTATGCAATGGATGAATTAGGCATTTTCCCAGTCCTCAGGTATTTTATCAGTATGCCAGATATGTCCTATTAGTTGAGTGACCTCTTTTATGGTGTTAGGGCCAGCTATTTTAGTAGTTCTTCAATAGCATCATCTGCTTTATTGTTTTAAAGTCTCTCAATTTCTTTAGTTATTTCGATTTCGTCAGGCTCTTTAGAGTTAGGGTTGGTGTTATTAGTTTTCCGTGATTGGAATTCGTACGCTAGTTCTGGACATTTTAAAAGTTTTTCAAAGTAATTAGCAAGTACCTTACACTTTTTCTGGTTGTTAAGAGCCAAACCGCCATTTTCATTTATGAAGCAAAGACTTTGAGGTTGGCAACCGGTTAGTTTTGTTTTGAATATTTTATAAATGTTCCTTGTAATTTTCTTTTGAAATTCTTCCTCGAATTTTAAATGTTGAGCATTTTTGTAATTTCTTTTAGTCTGTCGAATTAATTTAGATATTTCTTTTCTTACAGTTAGAAGGGTGTTGTATGTATAATGGTTTTTGGTGTATTTTCAATTTTGTTACTATTCTAATTTTTAAATGTCTCATTCCTAGACTTAATTGTTGTTCCACAATCCTCATTCCACCAAGGGTGTTTTTGCTTCTTTCGAAGCGAAATTAAGTTTTGTGCTGTTTTGATGTATTTTTCATTTAGGCTTTGCCAACTGTTGGATTGTTTTTTGTCAGGGTCGATTGTTACAGATGGGGTTATTTCAGCAGTGTCAAATTTTGGGATAACATTTATTGGTTTGAAGAGTTTTTGAGGTTGAAGTTTTATTTTTATTCACGTTAAATAATGATCAGAATCAATATTAGCCCCTTTCTTAACTTAGACATTTAAAACTTCTTTGTAATTAGGGTATGAAATTGCTACATGATCTATTTGAAATTCCCAATAAATGTATTCTGTGCCCACCAACTTTTTGTTTAGAAGGTTTTTTTTAAAAAAACGTGTTGACATGATTTTAAGGTTAAAATTTTTGCATGTCTCAGCAAGTCTTTGACCATTTTGGTTTGTCCACTTATGCACAAGAAATCCACTCACCATTTTCTTAAATTTTTTTCCCTTTACCTAACTGAGCATTAAAATCAACCATCAATACTTTAACATGTTTTGAGGGAATTTTCGAAATGATATTTTCTAACGTTTCCCTATTTATTAATCGGTTTTACCTCCGTCATTGAATTTAAAATACTTTTGGGGACTGCAAAAACAATTCTCATATGTGGTGTATTGCAAAATGTTCTTTTATCAGTTTTACTTTTAAAAAGACGATAATTACAGAAATCATCGTGTTACTGTCCATAATTCATGTTTCTTGAAGTGCCAAAATTTGAAACTTCAGTTCTTTTAATATATCTCCCAATTTATGAAGTTTACTTGGTTGTAAAAGTGTTTGTATGTTAACTGTTGCAAAAAATGTATTTGTTTTGGTTTTAAGTTGATCAGAGGATTCCAACTTCCTGTGTTGAATCACACTGCATTTTAACCTAGCTGCCCCAGAATCCGAAAGACTAGTGGTGCTAGTAATACTGGTGGTGGATTGACCACCTGGGGTAATACTGTGATTATCAATATTCTCCATGAAGATTGTACCTGGGGTCAAGTAGGGCTGAGCAGACTCACTGAGTGAACTAAGTGTTAAGTCTGGAAGGGTTAGTACCAGAATATAAATTTCAGCTGCACCACTGCTGAAAAGATGCTGAGAACTTTGCGACTTGCTACAAGACAGATGCAAAGTGGATATGGTTTCACTTTTGCCTTGGTCTGGGACTCCTTATTCTGTATTCACGGCTCTACACCATATCTGATGGAACGTTCACTATCTGCCACCTGTGACCCATCCGATACCCTATGCAAGGTGGACTTCTTAGACTTGTAGTTGCAAAGCCTTGAATCCTTATATCATTAGGCAACCGATAAAAATTTTTTTGCTGCATGTTGAACTCCTCTGAATAACTAACAGATGTAATAACAGGTAATAAAGGCAAGTTGTTCCTCTGGTGTAGGAGGTAGAGACAGCACTATTTTCTAAAACTGTAACGGATATTTTATGACGAATTTCATGAAGGAGAAGTGCATGATCAACTATTTAATAATTATTTCAGAAATTTCATCCTTTTTATTGTTTTCTCTCTAATGAGATTTATTACAACACTAGAATCCTTTATTAAAAGTATCAGTTCTGCGTGTTGCATGTTAAGTAGAAGATCGTCAGTAAGGAGTAAGAGTGGACTTAAAATTGAGCCCTGTGGGATTCGCTTTGCGATTTCTTCCCAGTAACTGAAGTTCCAACATTTTTTTAATTATTTAGCACAACTTTTTGCATTTTATTTGTTAAGTATCATTCAAACCAGTTGTGTGTGAAACCATCAATTCCACAAAATCTGAGTTTTTATAAGAGTGTAACATGATCTACAAAATCGAAAACCTTAGAAAGGTCACAGAAAATACAAGTCGATATTTCATTATTTAAGGCTTGTAATATTTGACAGTGACAGTGTAAACAACATTCTCAGTTGAGCAACACTTTTGGAATCTAAACTGTGATATGGTGAGTAAATTGTTTCTTCTTAAATGTGAGGGTACTCTTGAATACATTACTATTTCGAATATTTTGGAAAAAAGTCAATAAGGAAACTGGACTGTAATTTTTTCTTTCTTGTCAGCTTTCTTACAAAGAGGTTTAACAGCTGCATATTTTAATCCATCTGGAAAAATTGCCTATGCCAGTGATGCATTACATATATCAGTAAAGATTATTCCTATTAAGTCAGAACAAATTTTCAGAATTGTGTCTGAAATTTCATCAACTTTTGTTTTTTAGAATTTTTATAATTCTGTTAATTTCGGTGAATGATTTTAGTGGTACTTATAGCTGCTTAAAGTCTTGTGGAATGACATTTTTAATGTATTCTCTTGCTTCCTCAATCGAAATATTTAATTTTATTCTTGATGCTACATTTAAAAAGTGATTTTTAAAAGTATTTGCACTGTCATTTACTTTTTTTGCTATGCTATCGTGAACACTTACTGGCTGTTGTGTCTCCTATTTGCCAGTATCCCATATGATTATAATCTTCTGTTAGGATGTACATACTTATTGACATTTTAATGACTTTTCTGTAAGATTATAGTATTTTTGTTGTAGTTAATTAATTTCGAATCTTTGCTTATTGTGGCTTTTATATAACGTTATCTCCTTCTCTTAAGGGAGTTTAATTCCCTTAGTTATCCATGGCTTACTTGTTTGCTAATGGATTTTCTGGACAACTTACTAGGAACACAACTCTTAAATGACCTCGAATGCACAGATGATTCAGGCTGTTTTAGATATAAAAGGCTGCGTTACACGGTATTAGCTGGATGGAAATATCATCTAACATAACCCTGTAATTGCTATGATGCACTGTTATTGCAGTGGTAAGAACAACGACTGTTCGAAAAAGTGATTCTTAGATTCTGCTGTGGTGGTAAGGCGTTGGCGGCGCAGGTATCTTTAACGGTAATGTTGCCAACTTTTGGCGTATTTTATCGGTGCAGCGGCGCTTTGAGGCCATTTCGGCGCGCCTGGCAGGGCCGGACATATCTGCTGTAGCGAGGGCGCCGCATAGTTTGTCGCTAACGGCCAACGCGGCGGAACGCACAGACCGCCCCGGAAATTACGCCCTGCTGCTGCCAACCGCCGCCGCTTTCTGTGCCGTCACAAGAGGGGTGGGTGGTGCGGAGGGAGGGTCAACAGCGCTGAAAGGTGTTCAACAGTCGTTAAATGTTTAGGTATGCTCTACATTCACAGGTAACCACCCTTCCGCTAGAGGCACTTATTAAAGTAATCTGGTCTATTGTGCCGTGAAATCCAACATTTCGTCCCCATCTTCGGAGGACGTAATCAAGAGGGGATATGCTTGTTTCGTTGCAAAATCTGGCTCGCTACTGACTGAACGAAAATTCCGTTTCCTCGTGCTCCCGCGTAGGGACGCGATTTCACAAGTTTTAACAACTCAATCCCAATAAATCGGCCTTTGACAGCTGCTGTCGTCCGCTATTGCTATCACCGCATGGTGGAAGAGTGGAATACATCTTCTTCAGTACCAGAATGCAGGTATAATTCAATTTCACGCCCTCCTCCTTCCGATTAAAGTTACTGGGCGTTTAGAAAACTCTATAGGTTTTTATAACATCTGCTTTCGGGCGTCTGTACTCGAGTCTTATCAAATCGAATCCGACGGCCTCTTGGCTGCGAAGCATGTTCCGCAAAAACTGCTTTATCAGTTCTCCCCTTCTGCAGCTGCCCTTGTGTTTTTCTAGTCGTTTCATGATTTTATAAGACTCAGGTACTGCACCCTTTCCCAAATTTCTACCTCCATCCTTGCGTTCTGATTTATCTCACTTCCTAAATATTTGAAGTTCTCCACAATTTCAGTTTCCAGCTCTTCAATATTTATTTGTTCTTTCTCTTCCTCATCTCCTCTAGTCACCCTCATGCTCTTACTTTCCTCCACATTATATTTCATGACATATTTCTCAATTTTTTTTTCATTTGGTCTATCCAGTTGTTCTTGTACTTCTATACTGTTAGTTCCCCACAACACAATATCTTTGGCAATAGCAATAACTTTATCTCTCTTTCAGTAAAAGCTTCTTTTGTCTCTTTCGTGATTTTCTCTCTCACCACTGCAAATAACAATGATGACGTCACATTTCCTTATCCCAGTCTCATAACTTTTTTTAAAAACCAATCAGCTCTTCCAGCTTGGCTCTGTACGCAGCTGAAGCTTCCTGTCACACATTGTTTGAAGAATTTCAATTGTTTGTTTTTTAACTCCCCTTCTCTTCAAGGTTTCCCATTCCTTTTCTCTTTATTAAGTCAAGAAATGTCATCACCAGCTCTTGCCCATATTTCCTATGTCTTTCCATCGTCTATTTTATACTAAAGATTTGATCGATTATTCCTCTGATGTGTCGAAGGCCGTACTGCTTATCTTTTAACTCACCCTAAAATTTTTCCACCAATCTTATTTACAGTATCCTAGCTATTATTTTTACTACTTGTGATTTGGGTGTGATCCCTCGATAGTTATCACATACGTTCATGTCTCCTGTCTTCAACGCTCGAATTATTATTTCCTTTCCCCACTCTCCAGTCACCCATTTTGTGTCCAAATGCATCTCGCCAGCCTATATAAACACTGTAGCCCAGTAGGTCAAGCCGATTATATCCTCTGATTACGTTATCAACTCTTGACTCTCTCCTTACACCAGTTTTGTGAAGTACTTTCCAACCTCTTACTTCTTGTAATTCCACACAGCATCCCCTTTCCCCATTAACACTCTTTTACAACACTTATGTGAATTCCACCCAGGTTTCCCTCTTGTCTTCCGCTACCGTTTTCTTACATTTGTTTTTGTCTTCCTGGTGTATCATTTTGTTTTCTTCCTTTTTGTCACTGTTACATTCTTGCCACTATTTCTTTCACCTGCTCATTCCACCATGGTGGCTCCTTACTCTTCGCTCTTCCTGACACTCTGCCACAGGTAATCTGTGCAGAGCTTACAAACACCTCTTTCAATTTATCTCATTCCTCTTTCACACTTTTACATTCAGTGCTTAGGATTTTAATCTTAAGTAACTCCCTAAACTTTACCAGTTGCTTTCTATCTTTTAGTTTGGGTAATTCAATTTTCTTCTCCCTTACTCCAGTTATTCTTTCCATTTGACCTATCCTCATCTTTTCCGCCACTACTTGATCATCTCCTTCAAAAGTTTCTCCCAGCTACATCAGTTGACTTTACCACCAGAAAGTAGTCAATGACTGTCTTCATCCTTCTCTCTCCTCGGTCATATTTTTTTACTGTCCACAAGAAAAAAAAACCATTCGTTTCACAAAAATTAGTCAGTTTCTCTCCTTCATCTTTCTTTTTCACATATTCATAGGCACCAGTTATCTCTTCCGTCCCTACTCTTCTGTTCCGCATCTACGCATTTAAGTCACCCAATACCATCTCCTCCAAATCCATAATATCATTCTCTAATTCCTCTAGGACTTCCTCGATGTGTGTACTTCACTCAATTACCTATCCTCAGCCGAATCTTCGTCATCCTGTCCTAACGTATGAGGGCGTGCTGAAAATCAAATGCCTCCAAATTTTTATATGAATGCCCTTAAAGCATTTTAGATAAAGCGAACATTATTAACACACTCTTTATTCTACGTACTAGGAGCCCTCTACCGCTAGAGGTCTCCGAATGGTAGCGTGTTACATGCCGGTGTGTAACTTAAGTAGGTCGCTGCGTGAGAAAAAGCATACTGTAATCGAGTTGGAGCACCGTAGCCTTCAGAATGATAATGCCATACCACACATCACAGCTGCGACACCTGCAACAATCCGACGCCTTGGGTTCACTGTCATCGATCATCCTTCAATCAGTCCCGACTTGGCCACTTCCGATTTTAGTCTCTTTCTAATATTTAAAGAATGCGTTCGAGGACTTCACTTTGATAGTGGTGAAATGATGCAAGCAGAGATGACGTTGTGGTTCCGTTAACAAAATCCAGCATTCCACAATGACGATGTCAACAAAGTAAGCACTCGTTGAGAGAAATGTATTCGTCGCCAGGTTGACTATGTTGTGAAATAAATGAGCGGACATGAAGAATAAAAATGTCGAATGTTTATGACGCTTGTTTTACTTAAAAAGCTTTATGGGATTCCACATAGAAAATTCAGAGATATTAATTTTCGGCGCGCCATCGTTATAGGAAAAAACTTATTTCTAACAAATATTTGCTGTAAGAGGAAAGAAAAGCGATTGAATCGGCCACACAGTAAAAATCTCAAGGGCGTAAGTTGAGATGAAAAACGAAAGAAACTAATTTGTAACAAAAGTTATTGCAATAAGTAAACTTAATGAATAGAGATGTGGTAAGCTGCGCATGGTCATTGCAGAACAATTATGTATTTTTTCACATTGTTAAGACTCTGCAGACCTTTCAAGTAATTCTGGTTTCGCCTTCTTTTAATCAAGTGGAGGATCTCGTGCTGTATTGAGTACTACAAGTGTCGCGCAATGTACTGTCAGTAAATGTAGTGCGGGGCTTACCTGATCTTCAGCGTTGCTGCAACTTAGCCATCCATTTACTAAAGTTCCATTCGATTATGCAGTGGATGAATGCCGTTACCAAAGGGTAGGTTATTATTTGTAGGTATGGGGTTCTGTGCCCCTGTTAGATATTATAGTGAAGGTTCCACTAAAACCATTCCCGGATACAACATGTCCATTTAAATATGATCTGGGTTGATATTATTGTACTCCTTAACAGCAGTGTCAGTTGGAGCTATAGTATCTGTAGTCTCAAAATGCTTTCCTGGCTAATATCGACTTTGCCGGCCATAAGCATTATAAGTGGAAATGACATTGCTGAATTACTTGTTGCTGATAACAGAATTTATTATTATTGTTCGTTTCATGCTCAATATCTCATCGTTATTACATGCTTGTTCTAACAAGCACCACACTGTTCGATAGTTGCCATGGAAGACTCTTCCAGGGGGATGAAAAGCTCTAGAATGGGAGAGCTAGGAACTCAGACGGATGGAACACGGTCAAAAACATATATAGTTACTAACGACACCATGAGAAACCTCTTATGATGCTAAGTGAAGCACGATGACTGATGTTGACTAATAAAGAGAGTCTTCTTTGTTGATCTATTATGGTCCGTGGGACAACGGCTGGCATGTATTTCTTGATTTACCAACAGCCGTATGTATTGCAGAAATTTATTTTATGAACTTCTTATGTGCTACCATTTTAGGTATCACATTGATGCCATCTTCAGGCCCCACACGTCATAGTCGTAAAAACGCTATACAAGGAAGGAGCCATATAACTGGATCCGTGACTCAAATCGTTATGCATAACGATTTGATTCATAAAATAAATTTCTACAATAGATACGGCTGTTGGAAAGTTATTGCACCAAAAAATAAAGTGAGTTGCTGGGCAGTGTTCAGTGTCGTTATTCGTAAAGGCATTCCCAATCTTCACAGAAATGGTTTTGCTTGAAATGCTTGGGATGTGTGTGACAGAGAGAGGGAACTCACGAGAATGAATATGGGGCTGATGTAGGCCCAGCAGACGCGCCAGAAGATGCCGGGCTGGTGGCCGAGCATCTTCTCGATGTCCCTGGAGAAGCGGCTGACGCCGTAGAACCAGCACACGCCCACCGCCTCGACGAACACCACGAACAGGATCGAGATGCCCGGGCCGTACACGTTCAGCAGGTTCACCAGGTACTCGCCGCCCTGCAAGTGCACATACTACCTGTACAAAAAATACGCAAACACCTCATACATCTTTCATTCAGCTCCACACTAATTTACACTAGTATCTTCTTTTCCTTCGTTGTATAGGTACATTTTTTTCCTAATTGTGGTATCATCGGTGGATTTATATACTCCGCTGCAGTTATTTCCCATTGGGTAGCAAATACTTGTTATGTACGTTATTTTAAGTAGTTTTATAACTGCACTTAATAATATTTACTATTCTACTATTACTATTTTCTTTCTAGCAACGCCAAAGATCTTACAGTCTAATACTTCAGCAGTACATCGAATAGAGCGGTTTTCATTTTTATAAAGCATGAAGACACGTAAACACTGCTGAAAATAAATCTTCCTGTCAAATTAAAAGTGTGTGCTCAACCAGGCAACAAACCCCGAACCTTTGTTTTCAGAGCACAACCTGTAAGAAAATTTTGAATCATAGCACATACCGTTGCAGGGTTCAAATCATGGAAACTGCTAACAATCATTGCAAATTTTGAACAACAAAAATAATGAACGTGAAATTGAAAACTTTCCTGGCCTATGAATAATCCCATAAAATTTCGGGCGAACTGCCACATGTCAGTATATCGGTACCACGATATAAATCACACTAGTACCCCACGCATGCGCCTGCGCGGTTCACGCAAGTGTATTCTCACAAGTATACATCTGAAGAGGACCAGAAAACTGTGCGGCGAAATGCGCAGCAGAAAGTTACGAACATCCGAAATGTTGTGGGACAAAATAGGGTAAATTTGCCTACCTTTGTGACATTAAGGATGATAAACGAAAAAGCAAAACAACATTCAATCTAGAAATTGTATATTTCACATGTATGAGACCAATACCTTGCTCTGCTAACTCAATACAAAGTACATTGTTGTTGTTGTTATGGTCTTCAGTCCTGAGACTGGTTTGATGCAACTCTCCATGCTACTCTATCCTGTGCAAGCTTTTTCATCTCCCAGTACCTACTGCAACCTACATCCTTCTGAATCTGCTTAGTGTATTCATCTCTTGGTCTCCCTCTACGATTTTTACCCTCCACGCTGCCCTCCAATACTAAATTGGTGATCCCTTGATGCCTCAGAACATGTCCTACCAACCGATCCCTTCTTCTGGTCAAGTTGTGCCACAAACTTCTCCTCTCCCCAATCCTATTCAATACTTCCTCATTAGTTATGTGATCTACCCATCTAATCTTCAGCATTCTTCTGTAGCACCACATTTCGAAAGCTTCTATTCTCTTCTTGTCCAAACTATTTATCGTCCATGTTTCACTTCCATACATGGCTACACTCCATACGAATACCTTGAGAAATGACTTCCTGACACTTAAATCAATACTGGATGTTAACAAATTTCTCTTCTTCAGAAACGCTTTACTTGCCATTGCCAGCCTACATTTTATATCCTCTCTACTTCGACCATCATCAGTTATTTTGCTCCTCAAATAGCAAAACTCCTTTACTACTTTAAGTGCCTCATTTCCTAATCTAATTCCCTCAGCATCACCCGACTTAATTCGACTACATTCCATTATCCTTGTTTTGCTTTTGTTGATGTTCATCTTATATCCTCCTTTCAAGACACTGTCCATTCCATTCAACTGCTCTTCCAAGTCCTTTGCTGTCTCTGACAGAATTACAATGCCATCGGCGAACCTCAAAGTTTTTATTTCTTCTCCATGAATTTTAATACCTACTCCGAATTTTTCTTTTGTTTCCTTTACTGCTTGCTCAATATACAGATTGAACAACATCGGGGAGAGGCTACAACCCTGTCTTACTCCCTTCCCAACCACTGCTTCCCTTTCATGTCCCTCGACTCTTATAACTGCCATCTGGTTTCTGTACAAATTGTAAATAGCCTTTCGCTCCCTGTATTTTACCCCTGCCACCTTTAGAATTTGAAAGAGAGTATTCCAGTCAACATTGTCAAAAGCTTTCTCTAAGTCTACAAATGCTAGAAACGTAGGTCTGCCTTTCCTTAATCTTTCTTCTAAGATAAGTCGTGAGGTCAGTATTGCCTCACGTGTTCCAGTGTTTCTACGGAATCCAATCTGATCTTCCCCGAGGTTGGCGTCTACTAGTTTTTCCATTCGTCTGTAAAGAATTCGTGTTAGTATTTTGCAGCTGTGACTTATTAAGCTGATAGTTCGGTAATTTTCACATCTGTCAACACCTGCTTTCTTTGGGATTGGAATTATTATATTCTTCTTGAAGTCTGAGGGTATTTCGCCTGTTTCATACATCTTGCTCACCAGATGGTAGAGTTTTGTCAGGACTGGCTCTCCCACGGCCGTCAGTAGTTCCAATGGAATATTGTCTACTCCGGGGGCCATGTTTCGACTCAGGTCTTTAAAAGTGCTCTGTCAAACTCTTCACGCAGTATCATATCTCCCATTTCATCTTCATCTACATCCTCTTCCATTTCCATAATATTGTCCTCAAGTACATCGCCCTTGTATAGATCCTCTATATACTCCTTCCACCTTTCTGCTTTCCCTTCTTTGCTTAGAACTGGGTTTCCATCTGAGCTCTTGATATTCATACAAGTCGTTCTCTTATCTCCAAAGGTGTCTTTAATTTTCCTGTAGGCGGTATCTATCTTACCCCTAGTGAGATAGGCCTCTACATCCTTACATTTGTCCTCTAGCCATCCCTGCTTAGCCATTTTGCACTTTCTGTCGATCTCATTTTTGAGACGTCTGTATTCCTTTTTGCCTGTTTCACTTACTGCATTTTTATATTTTCTCCTTTCATCAATTAAATTCAATATTTCTTCTGTTACCCAAGGATTTCTACTAGCCCTCGTCTTTTTACCTACTTGATCGTCTGCTGCCTTCACTACTTCATCCCTCAAAGCTACCCATTCTTCTTCTACTGTATTTATTTCCCCCATTCCTGTCAATTGCTCCCTTATGCTCTCCCTGAATCTCTGTACAACCTCTGGTTCTTTTAGTTTATCCAGGTCCCATCTCCTTAAATTCCCACCTTTTTGAAGTTTCTTCAGTTTTAATCTACAGGTCATAACCAATAGATTGTGGTCAGAGTCCACATCTGCCCCTGGAAATGTCTTACAATTTAAAACCTGGTTCCTAAATCTCTGTCTTACCATTATATAATCTATCTGATACCTTTTAGTATCTCCAGGGTTCTTCCATGTATACAACCTTCTTTCATGATTCTTAAACCAAGTGTTAGTTATTATTATGTTGTGCTCTGTGCAAAATTCGACCAGGCGGCTTCCTCTTTCATTTCTGTCCCCCAATCCAAATTCACCTACTATGTTTCCTTCTCTCCCTTTTCCTACACTCGAATTCCAGTCACCCATGACTATTAAATTTTCGTCTCCCTTCACAATATGAATAATTTCTTTTATTTCATCATACATTTCTTCAATTTCTTCGCCATCTGCAGAGCTAGTTGGCATATAAACTTGTACTACTGTAGTAGGCGTGGGCTTCGTTTCTATCTTGGCCACAATAATGCGTTCACTATGCTGTTTGTAGTAGCTTACCCGCATTCCTATTTTCCTATTCATTATTAAACCTACTCCTGCATTACCCCTATTTGATTTTGTGTTTATAACCCTGTAGTTACCTGACCAGAAGTCTTGTTCCTCCTGCCACCGAACTTCACTAATTCCCACTATATCTAACTTCAACCTATCCATTTCCCTTTTTAAATTTTCTAACCTACCTGCCCGATTAAGGGATCTGACATTCCACGCTCCGATCCGTAGAACGCCAGTTTTCTTTCTCCTGATAACGACATCCTCTTGAGTAGTCACCGCCCGGAGATCCGAATGGGGGACTATTTTACCTCCGGAATATTTTACCCAAGAGGACGCCATCATCATGTAATCATACAGTAAAGCTGCATGCCCTCGGGAAAAATTACGGCTGTAATTTCCCCTTGCTTTCAGCCGTTCGCAGTACCAGCACAGCAAGGCCGTTTTGGTTATTGTTACAAGGCCAGATCAGTCAATCATCCAGACTGTTGCCCTTGCAACTACTGAAAAGGCTGCTGCCCCTCTTCAGGAACCACATGTTTGTCTGGCCTCTCAACAGATACCCCTCCGTTGTGGTTGCACCTACGGTACGGCTATCTGTATCGCTGAGGCACGCAAGCCTCCCCACCATCGGCAAGGTCCATGGTTCATGGGGGGGACAAAATACATTAAGAAATGAAAAACTGTCGAAGTTATAAAATGTAGTAAGAAAAGTGGGCATGTCACTTAATTTCGTTATAGTACGGCTAAGTCTGTGGCACTAGATACTTAACTTCGTGATAATGAACTTAATTTAGTGACAATTTTCTTTTACATTGTTATAATTCACTTGATGCACCTTTCATTCATTTTCAGCATCGGTGTCACTGTCACTAAAATTTGCGCAAATATTACAAATAAACATTGTTGCATGAGGTGAATCGATGGACTGACAACTTTCAAAGGACTATCACAGACAAAACCAACACTGAGTACAAGCACATGTATTCTTTCCACAGCTGTAGGTCTCATTACAAGGGGCGCAAATATCATCATTTCTTTTTTTCTTTGACTTCTGTTTTCCCTACTTCACTCTGCTGCAATGGTTAGTGGATTATTCGGTTAACGTTCAACCCGAACCCTATTCCTGCATTTGTATTATCGAATTAATTAACTTAACTTCCAGTTCAGTCGTAAGTGCAAACGGTCTATCTCTTTTGCCAATGACCATAACTGCGATCTACATAATCTTTTAACGTACTCCCTGGAATGGAGACATGTTCAGCAGCTGTGTGTGTCGACCACTTTTCTTCCAATACCTTCTGAAGTTTTCCACAAAGGTCTTCAGTTGAATAGGATTATCTTGCCCTGCTCACGAAACTCATTTTTGGCTTTTCCTTCTTCCCACATTTGCTGAGAGATGGAGCCATTTTGTCTGAAATGCACACAAAACTAAAGAGTTATTTTCGTTTTCTTAAGTAAATGATTCAGTAATAAGGCATTTGAATCCAGCTATGCTGACTAAAATTATAAATATGTTCCATTGATAATACAATTGCATACAAATGTCTGACTAATTATCTAAACAACTTAATGATGCATTTCTCTCCGTTCAACAAACAATTAACCACCTGTTCTGTACACTGCGTTCTTTAACACCCAGAATGTCTTTACACTGTGAAGACATTCCTGCCATTCGTCTCTTTACCCTAATGAATGTTGTTTAGGTAACGAAGGAACGTATTATGTACGAAAGAAGAAACTAATTAAGCTCAGAAAGGCCACAAAATTTAGAGAAACGTAGATGTAAAAACTAAATATTTATGCTACAGTACTCTGGCTTAAGGGTGAAAGTAAGAAATATAAATGTGTGTGAAATCTTATGGGACTTAACTGCTAAGGTCTTCAGACCCTAAGCTTACACACTACTTAACCTAAATTATCCTAAGGACAAACACACACACCCATGCCCGAGGGAGGACTCGAACCTCCGCCGGGATCAGCAGCACAGTCCATGACTGCAGCGCCCTAGACCACTCGGCTAATCCCGCGCGGCTAAGAAATATAAATATGCGAACTGGGCTGTATTAGCTTAGAAATGAAGCAACAAGATATTCGTAGAAGCACAGACTGGTTAGTCAGGAAATTGTCCAAAGTGTCGTATAATATCCATATCACAGGAAGCTGGGTTACAATTACCCGATACACGTTACTGATTACCAAGACGAGGCCTTAGAACCTCGATATCGGTTACAAATACATACAAAGCAGTAAACCGCAGATTATTAACGCAAAATATTAACAGTAAATAGTTTCCATTCTTCATGTAAAGTAGTAAAAACCATTGTCATAAAAAATTACAAGTGGGTGAACGAAGATTTAGCGCAATTTTGCATTAGGAAAAACTATAAGGATTGTCAAGTGAAGGACAGCTACGTGACAATAATACATTCAAGCCCTTCTTCGGAAGGATAAAAGAAAAAGCGGAACCATAAAACGGAAGTATAAGACATTGAGCTGGTGAAAAAAGTCGATTAAGAAAAGCATTTGACTTCATATAAATTACGAAGTGCAGGTGAGATACTCTCTGAGAATGGGAACGTAGTGGAAGGTATTATAAACTGAATATTGTTTGATATAAAGTCCAAAACAACGAAAATTCAAAACAACTGGTACCAGCTAGACTTTGTTTTGTTGTTGTAAATTTTCAACTAGAAAAACATATAGAAGAAGATATTGTACAGTCGCTTGATTGCCGTCATTAATTTCTCGATGTATGAATAGACCTTGTGCCTAACGAAAACCTTCCTATAGCAGTGTCGTCATTGCGTACGGCTTTGCAGATCGTTGTTGGAGACCTGACACGCAGGAGACAAGAACACGAGAGAACCGAGATACGACCGAAGTGAAGACGTCCCCTTGGAAAGAGCGGAAATTCGCTCCTGGACACAGATTCCTCAGCCTTGATAACCTGAAAACGTGGCCATCTGAACTCTCCAGTAGAGCCGTAAAGATACAATCTGAATATGCGATATTTTGATATCTTAATGGCCCACACTTTTGCAGAACATTTCCTGTTGCAGAATTACGATGTAGCTTCATGAAATCCTATGACAGATGTTACTCAAAAGACATGAAATGAAATTCACTTCTTGCAAGTTGAAGAAGACTAAGTCATGTGAGGAGAGGAGGTTTGATAGGATGGGATAAGTAAAGTCAAAGGAAAAGAAACAGCACTTGTCTACTTTATATTCATCGTGGAATTACTGTAGATTTTCGTTGAATGAAGATAAGACCAAGTAAACGACGAGAGACTGAATCGGAAAAAAGTGCATTTGAAGTGAAAGCAGCAGGGACAAAAAAACGATAATGTCGAAAATAAACAAGATACAGAATAGGAGCATCGCAGGGTGTGTCAGACTAACGCAATGAGCGTGGGACAATAGATGATATCGTCCAGGCCAATCGGTCCAGAAAAACTGAAATTGGTAGCACAACGGAACAGTGTGGACCATCTATAATGAATGTTCATTATTCTGCAGAAATTTCTATTTCTGGAAAAGTATTTCAATCACAGTCTTAACACAGCTGTGAAAATAGGTTTAATACAGGAAATTGATAACCTGAGGAAGTATAACAGTATACACAACTGCGCTATTAGAAACTACTCACTAATCAGAATGTGATGGAATCAGTTTTGCGGACCGTGAATCTAGCAGAGTAATATGAAGGTATTCAGCTGCGAGAATCAGAAAAAGCCTGTTTCGATGAAAAGACGTTGTCTTAGTTATAATGGGTGTGACAGTGCAGTCGATGGGCGTACGAGCCAGAGTCGAATGGAAGCGAATAGGTTGGGATGGCAATCTTGCAATTTCACAGATGAAGAGAGTTTCTGTATAGAGGGAAAACCCAATGTGTACACCGTGTTAGTCTAGGAAGGCGTTAAATGAATACCGATTATCGGTACACAGACAAGTCGGCGAAGGGAATTCAGTGCTATTTCTGCAGAGACTGCTTCATTTTTCACGAAAACAAAAGTCATTTTTGTGCATGAAACATTTTATTTCTTTTCATTTACTATTACATAGTATCATCTCTTTTAGAATTATCAATCGTCATCCCGTAAAAAAGTTCCATTAACCGCAGAACTATGCCACGATGACGGCGTAATGTTCAGTTTTATTCTATAAAGTGCACGATATGCCAGCGTCTTTTGTCTGCCACCCCTCATGGCATGTAGTTACATTACTGTGTTGCACAGTGTGACTGAGGCCGACGACTGCAGGTGGTGATGTTCTTCTGTCGTGGTCTCTTCGGATATCATATTCTGCACAAGAACATGATTGCATATCATCGCAGCGAAATTGGTCACTAAGAGACAGCATTTCTGGAGATACTGGAGAGAAATGTTTTCATTTTCAGCGATACAGTGGTCCCTGACTTCAGTCTCACGCCGGATAATGACAGAAGGCATTGGAATAATGGATAGGTGTTTTTTTTTTTTTGTGAGAAAAATTTCAGCCTATGAACTGTGGTAACAACGTGGTTTAATGTATTACTGCCTCTTGTTGCCTCATTCGAAATTCTCGTCAGCTACTTAAATCTGTGCTAAGGGTATTTGCCAACCGCCAGTCCTAAACGATTTCCTTAGTAGGAAATTACTGGACCAATTGGTTGCTTAAAGTCTTCCAGGCCATAGTTTAAATTGTCATTATTGTCTGGCCCGTATTCCTTGAAGCACGTATGAACATGTTTTTGAGGTTTGTTGAATTAACACCTTCTGTTTGTGTGTTTCAAAGTTTGTCTTGTTACTTTGCGTTCTCTCCCGCCTGAGGCGACGGGCGAGCAGGGCCTGTTGATTGTTGGAGAGTAAAAGGGCTCGTACCAAGAGCGGCAGTTCATGTGTAATGAAAGGAAAGCTGTGTAATCCTGCTTTGAGTATACGCCTCCAGTTATAACCATTATCTCTTGATGCATTTGTAGTTGCGTGAGTGGTGGCTTAATTTTAAAACCACTAGTTTGTTTCATGTTGTTTAATGATCCTGTGTTGAACTATTACAGAAGTTAACTCTAAAGTAATTTACTTGTCAGCTTGCATTTGCTTTTGAGATTTCTATATTTAATTAATGTTTTTATGAGAAATTTTGTCTTAAAATGTTATACTCTGTGCTTTTTTTTCTAGTGAGTACCAAGGAATGAAACCTGCTGAGAGAGTTATATTGTAATAAAGTCAATCATATTTGAGAATTGTGGCTTAGTCCTTTCATTAACTGAACCTTTCCTGTGCTAGAGTAAAGTTGCGCTACAGAGTCATATGCGTTGCCCAGACAGTGGAGAGTGAGGGCGTGAGAGCATCGCTGGCTCAACACGCCGTCGTCTAGAATGCCGGCACGGTAGTTCAGCGTGTTCGGTCAGAGGACTGGCTGCTCTATGTAATAAAAAGAGACTGTATTCAACGATGAACTTGAAGGGGTATAATGTGACTAACGTTCTGACCAGATGCCGAGAACAATGACTAACCAAGTGAAGAAAAAAAGGGGGTTAGAGTCTTTGACTGGTGACCGAAACGACCTCGGTCCCAGGTAAAAAACGTGCCACTACTTAAAATTTTGATAAAAATCATCAAAAATGGCGACCAAACACTTCTGGCATAAGATCGAGTTCCAGGGAGCTCTTTTGCCCTTGAAGTGGAAAACCACCCCTATAATGCGGAGGAATCAGCAATAATCAACGTCATGAGAGTGCAGAAGGCAACAGGAACCACTAGACAAAAGCACTAATATGTATCCACAGGACATGTGTCCTGTAATTTAAAAAGCGTCATGATGATCTCTACATTGGAAAAAGATTCCAGAGTAGTTCCCGATTCAGATTCTGGGGGGGGACTGCGAAGGGAAAGGTGACCATGAGAGAAAGATTGAATAACGAACGAAATATTTACGTTCTACGAATCGGGGCGTAGAATGTCAGAAGTTTGAAAGTGGTAGGGAAACCAGAAAACCTGAAAAGGGAAATGCTAAGGTTCAATCTAGATATAGTGGGCATCATTGAGGTGAAATGGAAAGAAGACAAGGATTTTTAGTCAGACGAGTGTAGGGTAATATCAACAGCAGCAGAAAATGGTATATCATAAGTAGGATGCCTTACAAATAGGAAGGTAGGGTAGAAAGTAAGCTACTATGAACAGTTCAATGATATGGTTGTTCTCATCAGAATCGACAGCAAATCAACTGTGACAACGATTTCTCAGGTATAAGTGCCGACGTAGCTAGCATAAGATGAAGATATAGAGCAAGCATATGAGGATATTGAATGCGTAACTCAGTACGTATAGGGAGGAGAAAACAGAATAGTCATGGTGGCTGGAGTGCGATCGTATGGGAAGAAGTAGAGAAAGAGTTGTGGGAGAATATGGGCTTAGTAGTAGGTATGAGAAAGGAGAAAAACTAATTGAGTTCGGCGACAAATTTGAGTTAATAATAACGAATACTCTATTCAAGAATCAAAAGAAGAGGCAATATACTTTGAAAAGACCGGCAGTTATGGAAGGATTCCAGTTAGATTATACCATGGTCACGCAGAGATTGCGAAACCAGATATTGGATTGTAAGGCCTACCCAGGAGCAAATATAGACTCAGATCACAATTTAGTAATGATGAAGAGTAGGCTGAAGTTTAAGAGATTAGTAAGGAAGAATCAGTGCGCGAAGAAGTGGAATACGGAACTTCTAAGAAATGAAGCGATACGCTTGAAGTTCTCTATGGCAATGGACACGATAATAAATAGCTCTGTAGCCAGTTTAGTTGAAGGGGAATGGACATCTCTAAAAGGTACAATTACGCAAATTGTAAAGAAAAGTATAGGTACCGGTACAAAGAAAGTAACTGCGAAGAAACCATGGGTAACAGAAAAAATACTTCAGTTTATCGATGAAAGAAGGAAGTACGAAATTGTTCAAGGAAATTCTGCAATACTGATACACAAGTCACGTAGGAATAAACAGGAAGTACAGGGAAGCTATGGCGAAATGGCTGCAGAAAATTTGAAGAAATCGAAAGAGATATGATTGTTGGAAGGACTGACTCGGTATATAGAAAAGTCGAAACAACCTTCAATGAAATTAAAAGTGAAGGCGATGGCACTAAGAGTGCAATGGGAATTCCACTATTAAATGCAGAGGAGAGGGTGAATAAGTGGAAAGAGTACACCGAACGTCTCTATGAGCGGGTGGACTTGCTTGATGACATACTAGAAAGAGAAAGAGGAGTCGACAAGGAAGAGTTAGGGATCCAGTATTATAATCAGAATTTAAAAGAGCTTTGAAAGAAACATGATCATAGAAGGCTGACGGGACAGATTTCATCGGAATTAGTAAAATCATTGGAGAAGTGGCAACAAAACGACTAGTGACGTTTGTGTGTAGAATGTATCAAATTGGTGATATACCATCTGAGTTTCAGAAAAACATCAACCACACAATTTTGAAGAGAGCAAAACCCGGTAGAGCGAGAACTATCAATAATCAGCTTAAGAGCTAATGCATCCAAGCTGCTGAGAAGCATGATATACAGAAGAACGAAAAAGAAAATTAATGATCTGTTAGGTGGTGAACACTTTGGCTTTAGGAAACTTAAAGGCAATAGAACAGCAGTTCTGACGTTGCATTTCATAATGGAAGGAAGACTGAAGAAAAATCAAGATACATTCATAGGGCTTGTTGACCTGCAGGAAGCTTTCGACAGTATAAAATGGTGCAAGATGTTCGAAATTCTGGGAAAAATGGGGTTCAGCTATAGAGAAAGCCAAGCACTATACAATATGTCCAAGAATCAAGAGGAAACAATAAGAATGGAAGACCAAATAGGAAATGCTCCGATTAAAAAGGGTATAACAAAGAGATGTCGTCTTTCGACCCTACTGGTCAATCTATACATGTAAGGAATGATGGTGGAAATATAAGGAAGGTTCCACAGTGGGATTAAAATTCAAGGTGAAACGATATCAGTGATAAAATATACTGATACCATTGCTATCCTCAGTGGAAAAGAAGAATTAGAGGATGTGTTGAATGGAATGAACAATCTAATGTGTACAGAATATGGAATGGAGAGTAAATCGAAGAGAGACGAAAGTACTGAGAAGCAGCAGAAACGAGAACAACGGAACTGGGAATCACGAAGTACAGGAAATTAAGGAAATCTGCTCCCTAGGCAGCAAAATAACCCGTGACGGGCGTAGCAAGGCCATAAGAGGAGACTAGCACTGGCAAAAAGGGCACTCCTGGCCAGTATCGAGCAGAAGCCTTAATTTGAGGAAGAAATTTCTGAGAATGTACGTTTGGAGCACAGCATTGTATGATAGTGAAACAAGGGCTGTAGGAATATCGGAACAGAACAGAATCGAAGCATTTGAGATGTGGTGCTGCAGAAGAATGTTGAAGCTCTCCGCAGAAATGACGAGGAAAGCAGTACATGGAAAACACTGACAAAGAGAAGAGACAATGTTGTAGGACATCTGGTAAGACATCAGGGAATAACTTCCATGGTACTATAGGGAGCTGTAGAGTGCCAAAATTGTAGGGGAAGACTGGAATTGGAATACATGCAACAAATAATTGAGCACGTAGGATCATCCCTCTCTCCCAGATAATACTTGTACATGAGGTTGAGGCACTGGGGAGAGGGGCACCTTAGACCTATGCACAGATGATACTACCATCACGGATTCAGCCTTTTAATTTTATTGCTTAATTCAGAAGGAAAGACAAATAAACTATGCAAAATTGAGTCAAAAATGAGTTCGAAAGAGTTCAAAATTATTCAGTCTCTACGTGCACCAACATAAAAGTATTTATAAATATTAATACGCTTCAGAATATTAGGAGCCTCGAAGCGAATGAGTAGCGCTATTTTTTTTTATCCATGATTACAGTTTATAATTTGATTTGATAGTGACTCGGTTTCATCATCCTCTGACTTACAATTGGGCAGTAGGATACAAAAATCATATTGTCTAAAGAGTTTAATGAATCATCGTTAATGATTATCAGAATTCTGAGAGTGGCTGTTGTCTTACTGCCCCCGGTGACGCTACTGAAGAACGACCAGAAGCTGAAATTTGTGATAGAGACCCAAAACCTTACGTACCTATTGCAATAGTTAGAAAGACGAAAGGTCAGAATTTGTTGTCTTGTACACTGTGAGATCAATTGGGACACAGCACTAGCTTAGTTGGGAAAGGATGAGAAAACTATTGGACATGTTCTATATTTAAATCTACCTGGATTCTCTGCAAACCATACTTGAGTGTCGGCAGAAGATTCATCGAACCACCTTCACAATAATTCTACTCTCGAACAGCGAGGAGAAAGAACGGACACCGATATCTTTCCATGCGAGCTCTGATTTCCCTTACTTTATGATCGTTTCTGCCTATGTAGGTCGGTGTGAACAAAATATTTTTACATTCAGAGGAGAAAGGAACTATATCATCATACATTGTTAGTGATTTGGGGAAAGTATGCAAAACCAAATTCTCGTGGCCGGTAGATAACCCACTGCGTGAAATGTGAAATCATTGTTAGATCTAACTAGTGCCAGCTAATCATTTTACCGCACATTTGGAGACACACACACACACACACACACACACACACACACACACACACACACACACACATTCATGCATGGAGAGAGTAGGGTGTTGACTGGGAAAGGACAGAATTACCACAACAAAGGTGAGGTAATGTCGTGCCCCTACAGGTTGACTTGGTTCTTCCATCCATGTACATCTGGGCCGACAGTTTTCTTTGGCTAATTTTCTGAAAAAATATATCGCTGAGTGCGGGAATTATGTTTTCCACTATTCCAAGTCCAAACAAAAGAATTAAGGAATTGCAAGTTGTATAAATGTATGTAGAACTATTGAATCTCATTTAAATCATGAATAAGGAACGAGTTGGTGATATTATTGCTGGTTGGCGAAGTAGTGGTTTCCACATTATATTTGCGTTCAGAAGGAATCGAATTCAAATCTGCTTCCGGCCAAACTGATTTAGGTTTTCTGTGGTGTCCCAAAATTGTGATGTCAGCTGCTAAACTTCTAGCAACAATTTTCTGGGATTTTGAAAGGTTCATTCTGTTCGATGCTGTCCCTCATGCTCCAGTGATTAACTGTGATGTCTGTTGTGAAATTCTCAGGAAACCGGAGAAACGATTAGAGCGTGTTCGTGCCCTCAGAAATGCAAACGTACTTCACCATTTCCTCGATAACACAAGGCCACACACAAGCCTGCGCGCCAGAGTGCAGAACAAACGACTTGGGTGGACTGCTTTTGTTCATCCGCCCCGCAGCTCAGATCTGACACCTTCCGGCTTCCATGTATCTGGCTCAACGAAGGATGGACACAGCGGGAAGCACTAGAGCGATGACGGGGAAGTTATTGAGCCAGTAAGATAGCACGATAGTGAGACATGAGCTCTCACTTTAAGGTGACGTTAGGCCATACAACTGAAAGAAACTTATGTTGGAAAGAAGGGCTTTATAAGAACAAAATTGCAGAAAAATTGGGCGTATTTAAATCTTAGTTAAAGCAATAGTGCACTGAAATAAAAATGTGTTGCAAAAATTATTGAACGACCCTAGTTAGTAAAATACTAATTTGACAATTCTTAGTAATTGACAGTCAGTCAACTAGTGAAACCGAAGTTATATCTGGGGCTGCAAAAGGGAGCGTTATAGACACTCTGCTGTTGTTAATCTATGTCAGCGATTTAGAAGACCATTCGAATGATACGCAAAGATTTTTTGTTGACGGTGCTATAGCTTAGCGCCTAGTAAAGTCATAGAAGGTGAAAAAGAATTATAAAATGCTTTAGATCAGATATCTGCATGGTGCGAAAAGTGTAATTTGGCCCTTAACAATGAGTGCGAGATCCTATACACGATTAATAAAAAATCAATTAAATTGCAGTTAAATGATAAATCTCACAGTTTGAAAGGTCGTAGAGTCAACTAAACACGTTGAGATTACGATTACGAACAGGTTAAATTGGGGACTATCACATAGAAAATGTTGTGAGGAAATTGAACCAAAGACTGTGATTTACTGGCAGAACACTTAAAAGATGCACAAATTTAGTAAAGAGTGTGCCTACACTACGCTTGTCTGTACCTTCTGAAGTACTACTGTGTGGTAAAAGATCCCTACTTTATAATATTGACAGAGAACATCGAGAAAGTTCATAGAAGAGCAGCTCGTTTCGTATTATCATGAATTGTGGGAGACAGTGTCACAGATATGATAAGTGAGAATGGAAATCATTAAAACAAAGCCTTTTTCGTAGCGAGTGGTCATTTCATAAGATCACAGTCGCCAAATATGTTGACTTCCATTTAACTGGGAATGAATGATGATCTTGATAAAATAAGAGACGCCAGAGCTCGCACAGAAGGATTTAGGGGTTCGTTGTCCGCATGTGCTGTTTGGGATTGGACTGATAGAGAAATAGACTGAAAGTGATTGTATGAAACCTTCGCCAACCACTTAACTGCGAACTACGGGGTAATCAAGTACATGCACGAGGGTTTTCTGGAGTCGATCGCGAGATGGAAACCACAGTGAAAATCCGTTGAAGCATTGCACAGATATGTTGGTGTACAATGTCTCTAGTATTCCCGTCGATCGCGCCAAATCACTCTTTTCAGTTCTGAGGGCACAGTGTTATGAGTGCTTGTGAGAGATTTCGCCTGATTTCATGCAACACCACTTAACTGTCATACATTTACTTCTTCATGACAATGCTCGGTTTCACCCTGCAGGGACAATGAAGACGCTCCTGCAGCGTTTTCGATGAGACGTGTTTGATCTCCCACCTCCAGCCCAGACGTAGCTCCCTCCGATTTTCATCTCTGTTCAAGTGAACCGCTGGCTACAAAGACAACATTTTGGCTCAGTCAACAAGTTGCGGAGCAGCGTAGAGAATTGGGTAAAGCACAGGCGGCTGCCTTCTAGAACGAAGGTATTGGAAAGTTGGTACAATGCTACGACAGATGTCTCCGTCCGAGCGCGGACTATGTAGAGAAGTAGCTGGAAAGGGTGGATCGGATGTAGAAGTACATCTTAGTGCCAAGAACCGCAGTCACAAAAGCTATTAGGCGTGAGGAAGGCGAAGGATCGGCACGTGTTTAGGTGTGAGGCCTGTGCCAGTGGCGCCGCGCTGCGGGGGATGCTCTCAATCCACTCGAGGGCGGTGCGAGGGCGGCAGCGGCGACGGCGGAGGCAGCATGAATAATGCAGGCGGGGTGGTGAGCTCCGGCGACAAGTGTTAGCGCTCGCGACACGCAGCGGCTGCGCCGGGCGCAGCACGGGGCGCGCAGTCGTGGTATTTGCTGCGGACACTGTGTCAACACGGAACTGAGCTGGCGCTAGCGTGCAGGCGCGGCAAGCGGGCTACACCGGTACAGAAGAGAGTCGTCCGCGGAAGTCGGGGCCGACAACGAGCTTAAAGCTCTCCAAGTGGCTCATTATACGGAGAATACGAATCTCGTATTGTCGCTGCGTTTACTACAGTAAATGAGCAGAAGGTATGTAGGGGACGTAATAATAAATAGCAGAATCTGACACTGATGAAATTAAACGATTTTGTTGTTCTTGTTGTTGTGGTGGTCTTCAGTCCAGAGACTGGTTTGGTGCAGCTCTCCATGCTACTCTATCCTGTGCAAGTTTCTTTATCTCCCAGTACCTACTGCAACCTACATCCTTCTGAATCTGCTTAGTTTATTCATCTCTTGGTCTCCCTTTACGATTTTTACCCTCCACGCTGCCCTCCAATACTAAATTGGTGATCCCTTGATGCCTCAGAACATGTCCTACCAACCGATCCCTTCTTCTAGCCAAGTTGTGCCACAAATTTCTCTTCACCCCAGTTCTATTCAATACCTTCTCATTAGTTATGTGATCTACCCATATAATCTTCAGCATTCTTATGTAGCACCACATTTCGAAAGCTTATATTTTCTTCTTGTCTACACTATTTACCGTCCACGTTTCACTTCCATACATGGCTACACTCCATACAAACACTTTCAGAAACAACTTCCTGACACTGAAGTCTATACTCGATGTTAACGAATTTATCTTCTTCAGAAACGCTTTCCGTGCCATTGCCAGTCTACATTTTATATCCTCTCTACTTCGACCATCATCAGTTGTTGTTGTTGTTGTGGTCTTCAGTCCTGAGACTGGTTTGATGCAGCTCTCCATGCTACTCTATCCTGTGCAAGCTTCTTTATCTCCCAGTACCTACTGCAACCTACATCCTTCTGAATCTGCTTAGTTTATTCCTCTCTTGGTCTCCCTTTACGATTTTTACCCTCCACGCTGCCCTCCAATACTAAATTGGTGATCCCTTGATGCCTCAGAACATGTCCTACCAACCGATCTCTTCTTCTAGTCAAGTTGTGCCACAAATTTCTCTTCACCCCAATTCTATTCAATACTCCATCATTAGTTGTGTGATCTACTCATCTAATCTTCAGCATTCTTCTGTAGCACCACATTTCGAAAGCTTATATTATCTTCAGGTCTAAACTATTTATCGTCCACGTTTCACTTCCATACATGGCTACACTCCATACAAATACTTTCAGAAAAAACTGCCTGACGCTTAAATCTATACTCGATGTTAACAAATTTCTCTTCTTCAGAAACGCTTTCCTTGCCATTGCCAGTCTTCATTTTATACCCTGTCTACTTCGACCATCATCAGTTATTAAACGATAACTGAATCAAAAACGTTATAGTAAACATAGGTCTACAAATGCATCATTTCCGAGATAACTGTGTTACGTGATCATAAGCTACTGCTGGCTTCAATATAAAATATTGCCCTCGTGAATAAAAATGTTAATCGATCACGACAGTTTCAACGTTTTACAGGGAATGCTAACGGTGACAAAATTGGTTGACTTATTTCAGTTACTTAATGAAGCAACACACTGCATATGTCACACTATGCCATACAGAAGTTCAACAATAAACTAAAGAAGGTACTGAATAAACATGTATCTTATCAGCAAGGGAATAAATTCATAATTTAAGAATAATAAACCCAACAGCTCCGAAGTTCAGGTTCAACCAAAAATCCATAAAACTACTGTTTCCATCAGAATCAACCTACTCTAGGATTCAAATAACTTCACGTCTCAATCACTGTGAAATTTATTTTCCTCAATACAATAAACTTATGCAGCAGCATATCTGTCAAGGAATCCCTGGATACAATTATATGTTTTTTTTGGAATACCGGAGAAATTCCACAGGGAAATAGTTGAACTATTCCCATTCAGTGGCAAAATGTATAAACAGGTTGTAGGTCTAGCAATAAGTAGTCCACTCTGGAGGATCATTGCAGACATTTTCATTAATCATACTAAAAATAAACTTTTGAACAACAGTTACATCATAGCCAAGAAAATTGCGCTACCACGCATGCGTAGATGACACACTCGTGGTATATAATGAACTGAAAAAGAAATATAAACTTTGTTTTGTACATTTAATAGTTTACACAAAATCATCCACTTCACCAGAGATACATTACAATAACTAACACAAATCAGACCCTGAATGTCATTATACACAGAAAACCAACAAATACATAGACTGCCACTGATAAATCCTCCACACACCTGCCCATATAAACAAGCTGAATTCAAAGTGTTCTTAAACAGAGTACAGGAGCTCTATTTAGTTCTATTGACTATGAGACAGAAGTGAACATAATCAAATCCATTGCACACAGCAATGGCTATTGTGAACATGAAATAAATGCACATTCACAACACATAACTACCTTGACCACTATCTAGAACAACACATAGAAATCTAAGTCTATGCCCTATTTAGATGTAATTTCGAGAAAATTAGTCAAGCTATTTATAAAAACACACATTTCAGATCACTTTTACCACCACCAACAACCTATGGAGGATCTGGTTCATGACATCCAAAGACTAGCTGGGAAACTGAGTAAATCATGAATTTATAAAGTAACATCCGGTCATTGCAACAAATCACAGTGACCAAATGCGTAGAAATTTTAAAATTCGTTTTGAAGAAGATACTGTCTGTTTTAGACTTGAAGGAGCTAACAAGACAACTGCAGCGAAGATTATAAACGAAACAGAACACAGTATTGCAATAGACTGCGATTATAGAGTATTGCATAGTTTAGAGCAAAGCAGGAAAATTGACATCTTGGAAGAAATAAAAATACTCATCCACGGCCAAAACTAGAAAAACGAAATTGCTGATTTCATGAACTCATACTTCTTCATCAACTTCAATTCATGACGGTAAAATAGAATAAAGAATATGTAAAACCCCAGGTATCAACAGCACTGTCTTGGTAATTCTTTAAAATAAAATAGTTTTTGTACTTTAATTTTAACATCAAATTGGCAAAGCTTCTCTTATTATATTTTGTCAACCAACATCAGAGATGCAATGGAGAGATTTGCGGAACACATTGCAAGCGAGTGATAACACGAGGATCGACGTATCGATACTTAAATCGAAACATTTTTGTTTTGACCGCCATCTTATTTCTACTGCACAGTATAGCTGATAGTGATGTATTTTAACTGTCACTTGCAAGTTTGTGAACAGTGGTTGACATAGAAGCAATAGCACTGGAGGCAACTGAACACCCAGCAAGAAGACAGGCATTTCATATGAACAAAATAAGTCATTACTTGAAAGTCTTTTGTGTATTAACAGCGGATTAACAAATTAAGCAAATATTCTTTCAAATTAGATTCTCCTTCACCGCTGGATGACGACAGCACAAGTCAACTTTCATTTCTATGAGTACTTTCGTTAACTGTTTTTGTACTGCCATTATACCCTGGAGATGAGGTCATTCTCTAGAAACGCGTTACTTCATTAAATGACTTAGTAAGTCAACATATTTTTTGAATAGTAGCGGCCTCTGAGAGAACTTTTTCATAATACAAATGTATTTCTAAGCTTTTCGATTAAGTTCCCACATAACTGGTCTCATATTGTCCCCCATGGCGTACCATTAACAAGAATTACTGTATCCTTCAGCGTGTTCCATGTTAACATTTACTGTACACTCGACCCGTTCAATAAATTGTACCTCGTTCTCAGATTCGGAGGCCATAATGCTCTCTTACGAATTTATTAAAAAACAGTCGAATCGTCTCGTAAGTCTAGTCAGGACTATGTGACCTGCTGTTCCTGTTCTTCAACTGCTTCATCAGTAGCGGTGTACATTTCAAATTCGAGGTGAATGTAGACAGGAAAATCCAGAGGACTGAGGTTCCGTATTCTTGAAGTTGAAGATGCAAGCCCTCGTCGATGTATCAGTCGAGAACCATACTGGAGCGCTAGACGTTGTCTTATACCAGCAGAAAAATGTACCGATGTCCCACATTGTATCTGCCACATTAGCGAACGTTCCGTTAGTGTGAAATTTGGGTCCATTTAGTTGGGCCATTGACGTAAAAATTTACATATCAAATGTATTTATACTACGGCAATACATAAATGTGAGATATGCGAAATAATATCAGACTTCAAAAAGAATGTAACAATTCTAATTTCACAGAAGGCAGGTGCTGACAGACGAGAATACTACCAAACTATCAGTTCAATAAGTCACGCTTTCAAAACAGTAACACGAATTATTTAGAAGAAAACGGAAAAACTGACAGAAGCGAACCTCGGGGGGATTCAGTTGGCATTCCGGAGAAATGTGGGAACACGCGAGGCAATACTGACACTACGACTTCTCTTAGAAGACAGATTAAGTAAATTAGACTTACGTGTATAGCGTATTTCGATTTAGAGGAAGCTTTCGACAATGCTAAATGGAATGCACTTTCTGAAATTCTGAAGGTAGAAGGCACAAAATGTATGGAGCGAAAGGCTATTGGCAGATTGCTTAGAAAATGCAACAGTTCTACAGAAGAGACTGCTTACACTACCCCTGTCCGCCGTTCTCTGGAGTATTACTGTGTGATGTGCGATCTGCGTCACATAGGAGTGAGGGAGGACGTAGAAAAAGTTCAGAGAAGGGCGGTTCGTTTCATATTATCACGAAATAGAGGAAAGAGTGCCGTGGGTATGGCGAGACTGGAATACCAGAGAAATAGCTTCAAGGTGGTTCGATGAACCCTCTGACAGGCACTTAATTGTGAATTGGAGAGTATTCATATGGATGTGGGTTACAGATAGCTTGCATAGAAACCGGCTGCACTTCCTCGTATAAGACTCAAAGGACATGAAAGAAAGTAGTAGTTCAGAAGGGTTTGAAACAGGATTGTGGCCTACCTCTGACGTTATTCAGTATCTACAATGAACAAACAGGAAAGGAGACCAAAGAATAATTCAGAAAAGGAATTAAAGTTCAGGGTGAAGAAATAAAAATTTTGAGGTTTGTCGATGACATTATAATTCTGTCAGAAATAGCAGAGCTTCGAAGAGCAGTTGGACGGAACGGACAGTGTCTCGAAATGAGAATATAAGATGAACATCAAGAAAGGCAAAACAAGGGTAATATAATGTAGCAGAATTAAATCAGGTGATACTGAGGGAATTATATCAGGAAACTATACACTAAAATAATAATATTTTGGCAGCAGAATAAGTAATGATGGCCGAAGAAGATTGGATATGAAATGCAGACTGGCTCTAGCACGAAACTTTGTTTCTGAAAAATAGGGACTTGTTAACATCAAAAATGAAATTAAATATTAGGAAGACTTTTCTGAAAGTATTTGTCTAGAGTGTTGCCTTGTATGAAAGTGAAACGTAGACCATAAGCAGCTCAACAACAAGAATATAGAAGCTTTTGAAATGTGGTGTTACAGTAGAATGCTGAAGATTAGGTGGGTAAATAGAGAAACTACTGAGCAGGTACTGAATAGAAATGAGGAAAATAGAAATTTATGTCTGAAGTTTACTATGTAAAATCAGGGTGATAGTTGATGAGGCACGTCCTGAGAAATGAAGGGACCTTCAGTTCGGTAATGGAGGGAAGTGCGGAGGCATAACAATTGTAGAGGGAGACCAAGGGATGAACACAGTATGCAGGTTCAAATGGATGAAGGTTGCAGTAGCTATGAAAGATAAAAAGTCTTGAGTAGGACAGAGTAACCTGTAGAGATGCATCAAATTGCATGAAACTAGTATTCGGACTGAAGACATTATAAACAACATGACAAAATTAGTGGTCAGTTACTCCTCTTAACTACACATTCGAAATTAACCCGCAAAGAATGAATTTGCGAATGGAAGTTTACTGTTACCTTTCTTTTTCTATTATGGTATAGTTTCACCCTTGTCAGATTTTACTATGAATTATGCTACTCCGTGTAGGTTCAATAATCACACTCTGCCTATAGTACCAATGTGACGAAACCCACAAATACGAGTATAGCTGCAAATAGTTCCCGTAAATCAACATGACCAGACAATGAATGCTCGATACTCACAGACACGTCCAAATAACAGCAGTATACGAGAGTGGTTCAAAAAGTAAGGCCACAAGTCATCTGCGAAAAAAGGTGTATCTAGGAATGAAAATAGATACACAAAATTAATAAGACAGTACAATATATTTCTTTTGCACACAGTCACCAGGTCTGTCTATCATTTGTCGCATCTCTTAACCAACCTGTCGAAACAACTGAAAAGGAATCAAGAGTTCAGTCGTAGGAACTACTTAGCGTCTTGAACGACGGTATCGGTTCAAAAGTGCTTCTGTCCAGATGCGGAATTTAATTCGCACGGGGCGACAATACGATGGTGAGAGCTGTTATTGCCTTACTTATTGAACCTTCCTTGTATAATACAAACGTGAAATGCAGTAGCAGCGGCCGCTGTGGCCGAGCGGTTCTAGGCGCTTTAGTCTGGAACCAAGCGGCTGTAACGGTCGCAGGTTCGAATCCTGCCTCGGGCATGGATGTGTGTATGTCTTTAGGTTAGTTACGTTTAAGTAGATCTAAGTCTAGGGGACTGGTGACCTCAGATGTTAAGTCCCATAGTGCTTAGAGCCATTTGCAGTATCAGCATAGCCCCGATAGCTGTGAATGGCCTGAACGTACTAATAAATCGGTCGAGGTTTAAATGTTCGGATGAAGCATGTTTACACCCATATTTTACAAATCATGATGAAGTGCGAGGCAGAGGATACTCCGCATTGCACCGCGTACTAGCGTTCCTTCTCGTTCAAATCGCCTATAGAGTGCGGGAAAGATGACTCCTGAGAAGTCTCTGTATGCTCTGTAACTTCTGGTCTAGTAAACTGACGTACGGCTGCGAGAGCGGCGTACTGACCACACGACCCTCCATATTCCCATCCAGTGACGCCTGTGGGCTGAGGACGATATGGCAGCCGGTTGGTTCCATTGAGCCTTCATGGCCGGGCGGAGTTTAGTTTTTCATGCTCTATAACTTGTCTAATCTTGTCTTCGAGGTCTCCTGGAGCGATGAGTTGAGATTTCTCGAATCCTCACTTAATTTTGCTTGTTGAAACACTGTATCTAGACTTTCTGTGGATAGTCACGTCCAGTTGCCCGTATATTCATGTTTTTCAGCATTCCATAACGCCCTGCCGAGGCTCAGAACTGTGATTATTCGTGCTGCCGTCCTTTATATGAAAACAAAGAAAGAACGTAAGTATCCAGATCATATCAGTTGACTAATGCTAGTGAGAAATATTGAGATTATGGATGCCTGATATTCATAATAGCCCGTATGGGATCGGTGTCTCGCCGAGAGAAAAACAAAGGTGACTTAGTACTGATATCCAAAAACGCCACCGCATGGCCCTATGTATCCATACCATCACAACTATCGCTGTGGAGTGCGATCTATGTATGAAAAGGTTCACAAGATATTATACGCGAATGATTATGACCAATAAATGGCAAGGCAACATAGTCTGGTCCTACAGAAACGTCTCCTGTTAGAAAAAGTGCACTAACGAAAGCGAGAAAAATTGGTATGAACTGGTGTATACCTTTCCACGTATGTCCACAGAAGCCATCAATTTTTTGATGCTATAAAAATGGTTGCATACTACGTTACTATCTGGTAGAGTACACAAAATAACATTACTCATCTGGTTTTTCTTTAGAAGCTGAAACTGTGTCCGATAGCAGGGTGGGCATTCGAAAATATCACCATTTCATTTGCACGTGATACAGCAGTTGTAAGAGCTCTGAAGCTATGATGAGGAACACTTATATTCGGCAATATCGGCGTTGAAAGGAACGACTGTAACACATATTCTAACGCACGGGCAGCTTAGAACTGTTAGTTCAAAGGAAAGCAAGATACAATTATTGATGGTTCAAGCTTAAGAAAAAAAGCCTTAGAAAATATAAAATGTAACAAAATACTAAAAACACAGAAGAAAATAAGGATGAAACGTAGGACATCGGAGTACAGTATTACATACAAGAGGACAAGGAGTCGTTTGGCTTACCGACAGCTCTCTACTAATTTCACCCGGTATGGATCCCAGACTGGCAAGAAATATCCCAAAACTGGAAGAACCATAGTTTCATACACTATCTACTATGTGTGTGTTACATTCCCTGAGTACATATCGAATTAATCCGCGGCACTTAGATTTCTTACGACTAGTTTTACGGCTTTAAATTGTTCTGTTTTCACACTCTTGTATTTTTACTTGTTATGACTGTTTCCAGTGACTGATATAACTTAACAGTAGCAAGGTTTTCCGCCTGGTAATGCAGAATACTGCATTACATACAGTTACGCTGAGGAACGTCAGATCTTGCAAAAAAAAATTCGCTCCATTGCAGGCCTTACTTCATTCTTCAATAATTTTTTGCCGTACATAATACAGAATCACGCGGGCACAAAATTGCGGAGTTGGTATGCAGTGTTTACGCGAAGACTAAAAGAGACATCCTAATAGCACTACCACTCACTTGAGCTGCCGCTGAAACTAGTTCCACATCTCCGTAAACTCACTAAGCTAAAATGCAGTATTTAATCGTACACTTTACGGTAAGTCAAGAAACAAAGCATCAGCTTCGGTGACACTATCTAATTCCTGTATCTCATACGTGAACAGAGGGAGCAGAATTCAAAAAGATCTTTGTGTACGAGATCCATGCCGACTGCTGCAGAGATATTCGTTCTCCTAACAGATACACGACCTTAAAATGTGATGGGTAATCCACTACTAACCTGAGGTAAACAAGGTAGGTCTTCATCTAAGTGTATCTGTTTTACGGTGCTTTCTGATACAGGAATCTTTTTAAAATGGTTTGAAATGCTCAGTTTCTCATTTACCTACGATAAACCGCTTCTAACGTTAATGCTGCTGTAGAGGTTACGAAAACAGGAGAGAGGATACAGACGTGCTTAATCTGCTGTAAACTGGAACATAATTCTGCGTTATGTTGTGCAACGAACTAACATGGACTAGTTTCCGTTACTTGGACACCGAAGAAGAGGGTAATGGACAAGGGGCACTACACTAGGCCGTCCGGTGTGGCCGTGCGGTTCTAGGCGCTTCAGTCTGGAACCGCGTGACTGCTACGGTCGCAGGTTCGGATCCTGCCTCGGGCATGGGTGTGTGTGATGTCCTTAGGTTAGTTAGGTTTAAGTAGTTCTAAGTTCTAGGGGACTGATGACCTCAGAAGTTAAGTCCCATAGTGCTCAGAGCCATTTGAACCATTTGAACTACATTAGTAGTGTACTGATAAATTGAGAATTTGGGTTGATGGGAGGCATGCTAGAGTAGTCTGTACCGTTACGATGACCACTGTGTCTAGATGGCGCAGTGGTCTGCGTATCTGCCCGCTATGTAGGATATCCGGGTTTGAATCCCGGTCTGCAGAATTTTCAACTTTCCACATTGATTTAAATCAGTGCCCAGTGACAGCTAATAGCAGTAATCCTTTGTGTCTTGATTAAATTATATTTTGACCAAGGAAACGTGTAACTGAGCAGACCATTGAATGTATCCACTTTTCACTGATCGTAACAGCGATTACTGCATTTTCACACTAAATGATACCTTCATGATTTCCTACACACTGTTAGAAATACGAAACAGAAAATAAATGTGTGAGAAGCAGCAGAGTCGTCTGCACCATGTTGTTTGCGGCCGCATCTAGATAGGCTGGCCGTCGGTGGCCTGTGTCCGTGCGAGATGAAACGGCGCGCCCCGGTTGGAGAGCAGGGCTCGCAGCCCGGCCTGCTCCGCGGCCGCCGCGCTCACTCTCTTTATCGCGGCGCCGTCGCGCAGAGAGCAGCCCTCATCAGTCATCGGCGGTATCTGCGTGCTGGACGTGGTCCGCACCGGCCGCCAGGCCCAAATCATTGGCAGCGCCTGCGGGCAGCCGCGCCGGATTGATTATAAGCCGCCGTCTTGGCCTTCATTTCCCCCCCTTCCCTCCTGCTTCATTACCACTCTGTGCGTCGTTAACTGGGGAACTGACGAAAGCCTTGCACATTGAAAGGTGGCTGCATCTTCCGCAAACTTTCATCATCACGAAATTTACAACATTTACGCACATTTAACATGCAGCAAGCGATTATTCGCTGCACTAAATGTAAATGTCGTGTGACTAGGGCCTCCCGTCCGGTAGACCGTTCGCCGGGTGCAAGTCTTTCGATTTGACGCCACTTCGGCGACTTGCGCGTCGATTGGGATGAAATGATGATGATTAGGACAACACAACACCCAGTCCATGAGTGGAGAAAATCTCCGACGCAGCCGGGAATCGAACCCGGGCCCTTAGGATTGACATTCTGTCGCCCTGACCACTTTTTATTTTTTTAAAATCCCATTTTGTTCTAGATTGTTCGTTGAATTTGTTCGTGGCGGACGTCCGATGACATCCGTTAAGGTTGACCGTGGATCCGTTCACTCAGTTTTTTTATTACAGAGGGTAGCTAAACCACCTGACCGAACACGCTGAGCTACCGTGCCGGCAACCACTCAGCTGCCGGGGGCGAACATTCGCTGAACTTATAGACATACTTTTCTCTCTCTGCCTTGCTGAAATTAGCCATCGCTAAGTGTATCAATACATCGATATCTTCACAATCTGCTCAATGTCCTTGGAGTAAAAGTTGGTGACATAGAACGCTGCAGCAGAAGTGCTTTGGTCTATGCGTCACATACACTGTCGTGACAAAGGTCGAGGGATACCGATATGCGCATACATAGATGGCAGTACTATCGCTTACACAAGGCACAAAAGGGCTGTGCATTGGCAGAGCTGTCATTTGTATTCAAGTGATTCATGGATTCATGTGAAAAGCTTTCCAACATGATTATGGTCGCACTACGAGAATTAACAGACTCTGAGCGCGCAATAGTACACTACTGGCCACTAAAATTGCTACACCAAGAAGAAATGCAGCCGGCCGGAGTGGCTGTGGGGTTCCAGGCGCTACAGTCTGGAGCCGAGCGACCGCTCCGGTCGCAGATTCGAATCCTGCCTCGTGCATGGATGTGTGTGATGTTTTTATGTTAGTTAGGTGTAATTAGTTCTACGTTCTAGGCAACTCATGACCTCAGAAGTTCAGTCGCTTAGTGCTCAGAGCCATTTGAAGCATTTGAAGAAATGCAGATGATAAACGGCTATTCATTGGACAGGTATATTATACTAGAACTGACATTTGATTACATTTTCACTCAATTTGGGTGCATAGATGCTGAGAAATCAGTACCCAGAACAACCACCTCTGGCCGTAATAACGGCCTTGATACGACTCGGCATTGAGTCAAACAGAGCTTGGATGGCGTGTACAGGTACAGCTGCCCATGCAGCTTCAACACGATAACACAGTTCATCAAGAATAGTTGACTGGCGCATTGTGACGAACCAGTTGCTCGGCCACCATTGATCAGACGTTTTCAATTGGTGAGAGATCTGGAGAATGTGCTGGCTAGGGCAGCAGTCGAACAGTTTCTGTCTCCAGAAAGGTCTGTACAGGACCTGCAACATGCGGTCGTGTATTATCCTGCTGAAATGTAGGGTTTCACAGGGATCGAATGAAGGGTAGAGCCACGGGTCGTAACACATCTGAAATGTAGCGTCCACTGTTCAAAGTCCCGTCAATGCGAACAAGAGGTGACCGAGACGTGTAACCAATTGCACCGGCTAACATAACGCCGGGTGATACGATAGTATGGTGATAATACACGCTTCCAAATGGCCCTGAGCACTATGGGACTCAACTGCTGAGGTCATTAGTCCCCTAGAACTTAGAACTAGTTAAACCTAACTAACCTAAGGACATCACGCACATCCATGCCCGAGGCAGGATTCGAACCTGCGACCGTAGCGGTCTCGCGGTTCCAGACTGCAGCGCCAGAACCGCGCGGCCACTTCGGCCGGCTACACGTTTCCAATTTGCGTTCACCGCGATGTCGCCAAACACGGATGCGACCATCATGATACTGTAAACAGAACCTGGATTCATCCGAAAAAATGACGTTTTGCCAGCGTGCACCCAGGTTCGTCGTTAAGTACGCCATCGCAGGCGCTCCTGTTTGTGATGCAGCGTCAAGGGTAATCGCAGCCATGGTCTCCGAGCTGATAGTCGAAGCTGCTTCAAACGTCGTCGAACTGTTCGTGCAGATGTTTGTTGTCTTGCAAACGTCCCCATCTGTTGACTCAGGGATCGAGACGTGGATACAAGATCCGTTACAGTCATTCGGATAAGATGCCTATCATCTCGACTGCTAGTGATACGAGGCCGTTGGGATCCAGCACGGCGTTCCGTATTACACTCCTGAACCCACCGATTCCATATTCTGCTAACAGTCATTGGATCTCGACCAACGCGAGCAGCAATGTCGCGATACGATAAACCGCAATCGCGATAGGCTACAATCCGACCTTTATCAAAGTCGGAAACGTTATGGTAGGCATTTCTCCTCCTTACACGAGGCATCACAACAACGTTTCAGCAGGCAGTGTAGTTGGATCTAGGTGCACGGGACGTTCCATTCAGGAAATCGTTAAAGAATTCTATGTTCCGAGATCCACAATGACAAGCGTACGCCGAGAATACCTACTTTCAGGTATTACCTCTCACCACCGACAACGCAGTGGCCGACGGCCTTCGCTTAACGACCGAGAGCAGCGGCGTTAGCGTAGAGTGTCAGTGCTAACATACAAGCAACACTGCATGAAATAACCGCAAAACAACAACATGGGACATACGCGAATGTATCCGTTAGGACAGTGTGGCGAAATGTGGCGTTAATGGGTTAGGGCAGGTGACGACTGACGCGAGTGTCTTCGCTAACGGCACGGCACCGCCTGCAGCGCCTTCCTTGGGCTCGTGAGAGTGTCGGTTGGGTCCTAGGCAACTGGAAAATTGTGGCCTGGTCAGATGAGTCTCGATTTCAGATGGTAAGAGGTGATGGTAAGGTTCGAGTGTGGCGCAGACCTCTCGAAGCTATGGTGCAAAGTTGTCAACAAGACACTGTGAAAGCTGGTGGTGTTTCCACAATGAAATGGGTTCTGTTTACACGGAATGAACTGTGTCCTCTCTGGATGTTCAGCTACTTGGGAGACCATTTGCAGCCATTCATGAACGTCATGTTCCCAACAACGATAGAGCTTTATGGATAACAATGCGCCATATCACCGGGCCACAACTGTTCGCTGTAGATTTGAAGAAAGTTCTGAACAATTCGAGCAAATGAATTGGCCATACAGATCGCCCGACTTGAATCGCATCGAACGAGATGCTGCACCATGCCAGGTCCGGCGTGGTATTGCGAGGTACCCCGTGGCTTTTGCCACTTCAGTGTGAAATGACGTCAATATCTAAATAGAACAAGTAGGTTTGTTCTTACTATGTGATGAACTTTCTAGCGGGCTGGAAGTAAGAGGGCAACATGCAGTCCATTGCATATTAGTTCCGAATTTGTAATTAACACTAATTAATTCAATCTACTTAATCATTGCTAAGAGAGTTCCACGTGTTATGGGGCTCAGGCTTAGTTATGGCTGTGTACTCACTATCAATCTTGTTCTTCTCCTTTTTCCTTGTTTTTCCCCGTTTCTCTACGCGGTGGGAAGTCTTAAACGGGTTTTGGCAGTATTAACAATACTTGGTAGCTGTGTGCCCTTTCTGACGCCACCATCCCCGACCCCATTGTAGAAACTCGTGCACAAAAACTCTCTGCATCTACAGTACATCTCGTGTTCAAGCGTGGGAACGTCTTATAAATGTTTGCGTGGCATGTATCTGAGGTGGAACGTGGGTAACAGCCTGGTATTTACCTAGATGAATGCGTGAAACCGCCTAAAAACTACATCCAAGCTTGCCGCCTCACCAGTCCTCATCGCTAATTCGCGGTGCGAATTCTGTCCAGGGCAGGCTCACCTCCCCAAGTCCCGGAAGTGGCGCATTAACACGCTCGGATATCCGGGACGGGGAAGGGTGCTGTGTACTGGCTCTAAGGAATTGATTCAAAATAGTTTTTGGGATAACCAGTACACCTGATTGAGTGCCATACAACACAAGCACTTGGTCATTTTAACAGTAGTATTATCAGTGCAAAGAGGTAATAAAACGTTCAACTTTCATCTGGTGATCCCTGCCAGGTCTCCGTTGCGTGGCATGTATCTGAGGTGGAACGTGGGTAACAGCCTGGTATTTACCTAGATGAATGCGTGAAACCGCCTAAAAACTACATCCAAGCTTGCCGCCTCACCAGTCCTCATCGCTAATTCGCGGTGCGAATTCTGTCCAGGGCAGGCTCACCTCCCCAAGTCCCGGAAGTGGCGCATTAACACGCTCGGATATCCGGGACGGGGTTTTCAATATAACTGAACGATAAGGAAGATGGAAGCTAACATAGATCCTAATGCGAAACAACCAACGATGAACTTTTCAGATTTTTCGACCCAAAAGTTTGCTAACATTTGAAAATGTACTAATTCACGGAATAATCTACGTAGAAAAGTAAATCTTGATACACATGCGTGAAATGACATGGAGTTTTATTGAAACCAATAACAACTTCAGAAACCGGCTAACAGATGACGCTAAACAGCAACACGTCAGTGACCCTGAATGAGAATCGTGTATAAAATGAATTATAGTGAGACAGGGAGTCATATGCGCCGGCAGTCGCGGTATGTTGACTTTACCAGAAACGGCACTATTACTGAAGCTTTACTATCAGAAAGGAGAATCCGCTATTGAAGCTTTACGATACTGTAAAGCAAGCGTAGCTGTAAATAAAATGATCACGAAGTTCGAATCTGAGGGCTATTTAGACGATCGTCCCCGTAGTGGGCTACCAGACAAGTGCTACCGCGGCTCGGACAGTTTAGGAAGAAAAGCGGAATTTAGCGAGTTCATCCCCGGATGGTGAAGTCAACGCCCGTGAAGTCCTACGGCGCATCGGCGTTCCACGCACTTCTGCTTGGAGAGCACTAAAGTGTACCCTCCAATGCTATTAGTACAGAACTTAGCGTCATCGTGAACTATTATCCACCGATTCCGTGACGGGGAGAGAATTTGCGGTATGAGCACATCAAAAAATGGATGGAAGATGACGGCTGGTTGTCTAACATGTTATGGACCGAGGAAACCCATTTCAAACTCCGAGGGTCCGTCAACAGACCGCTACCGAAAGGCAAGTGGGATTACTTAGGCATGGCCTAAATGTCTACAGGAATGGGAAATAGAAACTGGCTGGATTGAGCACCTTAGCTCATTTCAGCCTATTGGTATTAAAGAAAGAAAATATAACAGGAAATCTTGAGCCTTAAACTCGCGAAGATAGAAAAGTAGTGTAAAACGAATACAGGGTTGAAAAATAAAATCTATGAATTTATGATTTGTTGAGATGAACAGCAGCCAATAAATCGTACAGATTTAATGTGTGTTTCTGTGTATCATTTTACCTGTGCTATAGGAAGGCTGAATGTGGATCCAGTTATTGCAGGTCACATATGTAGTAGATAGAGGAAGATACCACATACGTTAAGAATGCATAGAAATATAAAAACATAAATCTTTCAATGATAGATATTTACAGGTTCTGTTGCAGAAGCACATTGTCATGAATGTTAATCAAATACCACGCTTCATCTGGCAATTTTGAATTATGAAATGACATTAGTTATCATGAAACGTCTTAACTTCTAAGCAGAATGAGGAATTATATAAACATTAACATTTAAATTTGTTGGACTCTATCTATTCTAGAGCTATACTTGAGTCCCTTGCCAGTTCATATAACCTAGCCCCCCTCACACATTTTACAAGCAGAGCTATGGAAATCAGCAATACTTATTTTGACCACATTTTTAAAGCTGTATCGAGTTTGCTTATAGTAATTCCCATAGTTAATGGTCTTTCGAAGTATGACGCCAGCTGTTGAAGTTTAATATCAACAAATTCTTTATATCCATCGTGGACGACGAGCTGCAATTGTTATTTGAACTAGCAGTTAATGTGGGTGTAGCACGCAAGAGGACCCTTTTGGAATTTGTTACGATTTGTTGTGCTATTACTTACTTACTGAAACACTGCAGGCTCATCATCAGGTGGGGGTGTCACATGAACATTACATCTTGGACCAAGTACACGTGATTATCAGCCTATAGTGGCTTAGAAAGTAGGAAAGCAGTGAATAGCCCAACAAATCTAATGAAATTCCAGATGTGTCTTGTTGCGTGTTATACCTGCATAAACCACCAGCTCCAGATCTAGTTGTCTGACATAAAAGAGAATAGAAAATTAAAAGCATAATAAATGAAAAGAAATTGAGGAATCGGAGAAAAATTTATGAAATAAAAATTGGAAATATGTATACAACACACTTGATGTCAATGAGATATACAGTATTTTGAAGTCGATGAAATGTACCTAAACCTAGGGTTACAAATAGCAGTAACGAAATCAGTAGTAAAATATTAAAATGTCGTTCAATGATTTGTGTACTATATCGACATAACTACGTAATGAATGTCTTGACTTTTCCAGACAGGCTTAAACATACTGCTGTCAAGCCACTTCACAAAAAGAAGATGAAATAATGGTAAACAACTACCAACCAATCTTATAACTGCCAATATCTGTAGCAATTTTCAAGTTCATGTACTATAGACGTGATAACATTTAATACAGAAAAAAATACGCAGTAGCAAACAATTTTGATTTCAAGAATGACTGGAAACTTAAGAAGCCTGACCTTCTTCTTTAATTTACTAGACTCAATAAATCAGCAATTATTGCCACTGACAAATTTTTGTGTATTGACTAAGGCATTTGAATGTGTAAACTATGATATCCTGAAGCAAAATTTAAAACATCGTGAGAGAGCAGACACACAGCAAGTTCATGGTTTGTATACAATCTGAATGACAGACGCTAAGATAGATCAGTACCAAGATGATCAAATAACAGCAGATACTTAAGGTTGGGTCTTGTGTTGTTTCTCTTACGCATAAATAATCTTCCATTTGCACTATCAGATGATGCAAATTTTGTTACTTTTGCAGATGATGTAAGTACAGGAATAAAAGTCTGCTCCAGTCCCCTTACAGAAATGATAGGTAACGAAACATTCTAAAGCATTAACAGATGGTTCCTAGACAATGGGATGTGTTTGAATGTTGGCAAGACTCGGTACATACTGTTCACTACATCTCATAACACTCAAGAAAACATAAAAATATTGTTTTCAAACACTGAAATACATGAAGTAGGAACTGTTAAGGTCAGTTGGTTGGTTGATTTTTTTTTTGGGGGGGGGGGGAGGGGGAGTACCAAACAGCGAGGTCCATCGGTTTGGGGAAGGATGGAGAAGGAAGTCGGCCTAGCCCTTACGAAGGAATCATTCTGGCATTTGCCTGAAGCGATTTAAGAAAATCACTACATTGCAATCAGGAAGGCTGGACACGGGTTTGAACCAACGTCCTCCCGAACGTGAGTCCAATGTGGTAACCACTGCTCCACCTCTCTCGGTCAACTGTTAAGGTTTTGGGATTACAGGTGAATGTAGATAACTTCTTTAAATTGGAAAACCAACTGCTTACAATTAAGCATATGTATTCAGGTACGACTGCAGTACTTGAATTACTGCTTTAGGTGATTCAAAATTTCAGAAACTAGGTTATTTTGCATGTTTCTATTAACTAATGAGTTATAAAAACGTTTTTTGAGGAAACTTAACTTTCGGGGAAAACATTTTTCAAAACAAAAAAGCATGTTATATTAATTACATGGTGGTGTTAATTCTAAAACATCCTGCAGAGACTTCTTCAAGAAACTTGATATTTTGACAATTATTCCACTGAATAGATGTTCATTTATGTTCTTTGTCATGGATATATCTCTTTTTACTAAAATAGTAAAAACACGAATATAACACCAGGGCCAAAAGTAACATCTACAAATGCTTAAAATTACTTTAGAAAGGTGTTAGATACATGGTTACACATATATTTAACAACGTGCCAGAACATAGTAAATGTCATGTAGATAATGCTGTGGAGTTTAAAAATTAATTAATTAAAAAACTTTCTGTGGTGCAATTCCTTCCATTCCATTGAAGAATATCATCACAGGAACTTCTCAGTTACATGATTCATGTCATTTTATATTTTAAATGAGCAGCACTTTTGAAAGTTTTAGCAATTTTATTTCATTACACTTAAATTAAATGGACATCTTTGACTTCCTTACATAAGCCAGAGACCGCACGCCATGGAGTCCAGGAATAAAATAAATTTTTACGTTGTAATTTAATGTATTCTTAATCAGATTATTAACTGGATGATAACTGTATTGTGTCTAATGTTTAACAGAAATTAACCCACAGTCAATTTTTAAATAATCAAAAGCATTGAAATAATGGGAATGTCATGTAATCTCCTAGGGCTGCGTGTATTTTAGACTTGCTGAAATAAGATTCTTTCCTGGTCTGAAGAGACAGTATAATATGAAATGCATCCTGGGTGAGAGGTTCTTTGAAGCATTCAAGGAATACGTTTTCCAAATTCTAAAACTTGTGGGTGCTGTGGATCAGGACATGGAAACGCTTTTAAGCTGTTGTGGTTAGACGAATGAGTATGAAATCGTATTTAGTTAGTCCTGACTAATTTATTGACCAATCCAAATTCATTTTAAATTCATTAATCAGCAATATCATAGCCATAATTATGTTTGCTTCGGTGACACAATCTAATTGCAACAACATACACTATCTGATCATCAGCATCCACACACCTATTAGTGGACATTAAAATAATGCAGTATAACTGTAGCGAATGTAAATGGAAATAATAAGCAACAAATGTGACATAATGACTCGTTTGGCAGAACGTAGCATCCCCATCTTGAATAGTGCTGTTGACTCCACAAAACACGGGCACTTGACCCGACAGATAGGTCATTCCAAATGCTTTGACAGTAGAGAAATGGTTCTAAGCACTATGGGACTTGACATCTGAGGTCATCAGTCCCGGTCGGCCAGCGTGGCCGGGCGATCCTAGGCGCTACAGTCTGGAACCGCGTGACCGCCACGGTCGCAGGTACATATCCTGCCACGGGCATGGATCTGTGTGATGTCCTTAAGTTAGTTAGGTTTAAGTAGTTCTAAGTTCTAGGGGACTGATGACCACAGCAGTTAAGTCCCATAGTACTCAGAGCCATTTGAACCACTTTTCATCAGTCCCCTAGACATAGAACTACCTAAACCTAACTAACCTAAGGACATCACACACATCCATGCCCGAGACAGGATTCGAACCTGCGGCAGTAGCAGCTGCGGGGTTCCGAACTGAAGCGCCTAGAACCACTCGGCCACACCGGCCGGCTGACAGTAGAAGATCTGGGATTTATCTCAGGGTATTGCATTTCTGTCTTGTGATCATAACGTGTTGAACGCCTCCCTTCTAGCCATACATAGCGAAATACTGCTGATCTCTTCTACCATAAGGTTTACAAATGGATCCAACACCACCACAGTAGCGGGAGATCCGTTTTCTGTGTGAAGCTCGTGGTGAAATGCGGTGGAAGGAGCAGTGGCAGCGTCATCGATGTGTTAGACATAAATCATGAGGATTTATGTCTAACACTTCGGTATTTTATTTGCCGCCTGTGAGTCAAAGAGAGATAATTGTTTGATTGACCTTATCGAGGAATATTTATTGAAAGAATACTGGAAGAATGTTTCAGTCGAATGTCATCAAGAGCTGAGACACTTAATCTCTGTGAGATGGGGATCAGACTCCATGCTTGTGTTCTTCCTGATTCTGATGTTCATGATATCTCTAGTGTTCATTCGACTTATCGCTGCATGGACACTTCATTACTAATGGCTCTTTGAGTCCCACGATGCCGTTCCCAGAAATATCTTACACACAACAACTGTTTCATACGAGATTAAAGACACACGACAAGCTTCCATTGCTCAACTAATCATTCCTTCACACAAATAACCTCCCTACACTTTCGCTGCTCCATATAATAGTGGTTGCAGGGTATTCCATCCCACACAGTCCTGAAAATCAAGGCAAAGGTTCCTCTGACTAAACCTGCCCAAGTGATACACCTTCATAGATTCAGATCTCTGATAATATAACACTTGTATTACTCCCCGGACGATCGCAAACTTTTCAGCTTTTAAACACAGAGACGCTCATCAAATCCCAGACAATTGCGCGTATACGGGCTATAATGTCATCAAAGTCAATGCAAAGATGATCACCATATAAGATATTACCACATGAAAATCGCTGGTTTTAATTCCATCTCCATGTTGTTCCACTTTTAAGTTCTTCTTTTAAACTGTTTGAAACGAATGTCTCTCTTTGAAGAAAATTTACATCAATATAAAGAAAAATAAGGACCGCAGCATCTTGTGTATTCTGAATAGTATAAATATATGGAACATGCTTCTCAAATTCCATTCTCATTTTCTCAACAGTTGATGAAACATGAACTTATGGACTTATGCGCATCCGGAGTTGTGTTAACTGGATAAGCAAATTAGCTACCCGTTTTAAAATACCAGTGCAGTCGCATAATGTCCGCTTTAACCAGACAGTCTGCAGCGCGTAACTCGCAGAGACGAGCAACGCAGAACACGCACTGTACAGCGGACCGTTGCAGATCCAGCTGCTCGCACATGCTCCCCGGGTTCTCTGATTCATTGCGACTGCCGCGCTGCACTGTAATTCCTACTCGCTCACTCTGAGTTCATTTGCATAATTAGTGTCTCATTCCATGGGAACAAAACAAAACTAGTTTGTCTTTAATTCAGTCAGTAAGTAGCATACCCGAATACAGCAAATATTTTCTACTAGTTATGCATTAAATTATAGAGTTCATTGCATTTTACAGCACAGTAACAGCCTTTATTGATTTGTAAAATCATAGAGAAAAATACGACTATTTCGGACTTGGAAGGGAGGAAGCCGTAGGTCAGTCCGTTACCAAGATGTCTTAAATCTGAGTGTACAACATGGTCAGCTAACAACAGTAGCAAAATGGTTTCTCTTAAAATGAAGATTAGGATTTAATGCCCCATCAACGACGAGGGCATTACAGATGTAGCACAAGATAGGAATGGGGAAGTAAATTTGCTGTAGAATAATTTCTTTTTTATTCCGCTAACTAATTATTTCATTCAGCAGTATTATATACGTATGTTGAACACTGGTATTTGGTAGAAAAGTATAACACATTACTACTTCAGGGAAAAGGTTATGAATGCAAGATGAAATGTAAATAATGAAAAAAAAAAACTGAGACTGAACTAGGAAAATGAACTCATTATTATTTTCGTAAGACAGTAAGCAGTAAGCAGTATCATAACGACTCCATTATAAAATTTTCATTGTCAGGTTGGTGGACAGGCTTTCCGTTTATTTTATAGTCGACTAATAAAATGACATAAACAGCGAAACGTAGTAGCTTTGTGGGACATATTTTTTTGTTTTGATTTACATGAAGATATATTTCTCAGATGTTATAGGTCGTGTAGTAACGACAGTGACTTTTGTCACACTTCTAGTCGCTTCTCGTCAGTTATTAACCTAGACAGTCAATTTTTAATTTCATCTAGTGACACTATCGACGTCGTGTATCACTTTACTTAAAGTGTCGTTGTCTCGAACTTAGTATAGCCACTTTCTGCTGCAACGGTTAGCAAGTACTGAAGAACAACACTAATGCACTCAGTAAACACTACTCAGCTGCCAAACTACCTAACTCGAACTGCCATTGGATTGGATTGTTTGGGGGGAGGAGACCAGACAGCGAGGTCATCGGTCTCAACGGATTAGGGAAGGAAGCCGGCCGTGCCCTTTCAAAGGAACCATTCCGGCATTTGCCTGGAGCGATTTAGGGAAATCACGGAAAACCTAAATCAGGATGGCCGGACGCGGGATTGAACCGTCGTTCTCCCGAATGCGAGTCCAGTGTGCTAGCCACTGCGCCACCTCGCTCGGTCGAAAACTGCCATTTAGACTGTGTGCAGCTGGTTATACACCACCTGATCGGAAGTATCTGTACGTGCCTACGTAATGTGGAACTGACCACTAGATGTAAAAAGATGTGGACCCGCCAGTATAAACAGGTAGGGAGTACTGTGTTCTCAGTAGTGTAGCAGTTACAGCAGAACTGGTCAGTGAGGAACATCCAATGATTCCGAATATGACTAGCCCTTGGCTGACACCTGACTGGCAACGTCACGAACATTTCAACGTTTCTAAAGCTGCGCGAGTCACCTGTTGATGGTATGACTCTGAAGTGGAAATGCGAAGGAACAAATGGTTCAAATGACTCTGAGCACTATGGGACTTAACATCTGAGGTCATCAGTCCCCTAGACTTAGAACTACTTAAACGTAACTAACCTAAGGACATCACACACATCCATGCCCGAAGTAGGATTCGAGCCTGTGACCGTAACGGTTGCGCGGTTCCAGACTGTAGCGCCTAGAACCGCTCGGCCACACCGGCCGGAGCGAAGGAACAACTACAGCTGCAGGAAGTCCAGGCAGATTTCATGAACTGACAGATACGCACCATCCAGTATTGTGGAAGGTAGCTGTAAAAAATTGCATGAAGTTAGCGGGAGCTATCATTCATGAGTTCCGAAGTGCGACCAACAGTCGAGTTAGCACAGTGACTGTGCGTAGGGAGTTAACAAGAATAGAGTACAACTGTTTAGCTTCTACTCATACGCCACACTTTTGTACTGGTGGCTGCACTGTATTAGGTTTTGTGGCATCTATCTTAAAGGCAGGAAAATTGTACTGGAAAAAACTGTAGTGAAACACATATTACAGAAACAGTGGGGGACAATACACTGAAATCTGCTCTGGTTCTTTAACTAAAATAATTTTTCTTTTAAATAACGGCACACAGCCTTGTTACAGTTGCATGGCGAGAGGCGCCTTAAAATGTTACAGGTAAAAAGTTTACATCATCTGTCGAAAAGCTAAGCATCTGAGAGTAACCTTGATAAACTTAAACATGGGACAATATTAATATTCGTAGGTGTCGCGTGGCGATATATTGCTGTCTCTTCGTAAGGAAACGTAAATTATTTGCTATTTCTTAACTCAAAAATACTGTCTTTGAAATCGTAATCGATCGCCGTGAAGCATCCTATTTGAATCACTGAACTGATAGTCCACAAACTACGATGAATACTGCAAACTCATTAAAGTTACTAATATATTCATAAAAGGCATGTAAAAAACAAATTATTTACGCCTGAAAGAAGCTGTGAAAATATTTAAAGAAATGTTACGGTCGGTAATGGTGGCCAACAACTACTTTTATTGGCGCGATCTTACTGCGCTATTTCTGTCACTGAAAATTATAAAAGCTACTATTTCCTGCATGGGGAACGACTGTATACTTAAATGAAACAATAATAACTCTTTATATAATATACTTTAACATTTATTAAGTAATTACAGACGTACAATGTTTCGACGGCCGACAGTTGCGTTCATTCCAGAATAAGAAAAACCTGATAGTGAAATCTTAGTCCTTGTGCAATGATTAAAAAATAAAATCTTTCATTTTAATTACTCAGAACAAAGAATTTATTTATTATTATACAATTTCTATGCCGATACATCGACATTATTCTCAAATTAATCTTAGTTACATTTTTCTTTACTCACGCCTCTGTCAAAGTGTTTGCGCATAGTCAAAAATATTTCAGCAAATAAAAAGTTCACTTTATCTAATGTCATCACCAGGTATCGGTATACCTTTCTGTATTCAGTCCTAGCGACAACTGAGGTGATGCAAAGAGCAACGCCACTGCCGGTTAGTCTTAACTGTAAGAAGATGCTATCTTTTCTTTCGGACAGATGCCGTCTTCATATAGTTAAGGCTAACCGGCCACTGACCTTCTTCTTCTGTGTGGATGCACTCGCATTGCCCGAACTATTACGGGACTCGGTAAGATTGTCTGCCACGAGCAATGAGTGTAATGGACAGGGGCACTACGAATGTAGCGTATGGACATTAAGTTGGGAATGTGGATATCAGGGGAGCGTGCAAAGGATAAGTCCCTGCAGTCGCTCTATCCTCTGTGTCCTCGGTGGCTCAGATCGATAGAGCGTCTGCCATGTAAGCAGGAGATCCCGGGTTCGAGTCCCCGTCGGGGCACACATTTTCAACGGCCCCGTTGATGTATATCAACGTCTATCGACCACTTAAAGTCTTGATTTAATTATCATTTCCTCTTTGGGATACATCAGAATGTGGACTTCGCTGTACACCCCATCGTATAGTAACACAAAACACTGATTTAAATCCCAAATCTTCTACAGTGTCCAGCGGAGGAAGAGTATTTGCTACGAACTGTCCGTCGGGTGAAGTCGTCGCGCGTTGTGTGAAGCCAACTTGCTGTTCAAGATGGTCACACTACTTACACTACTGGCCATTAAAATTGCTACACCACGAAGATGACGTGCTACAGACGCGAAATTTAACCGACGGGAAGAAGATGCTGTGATATGAAAATGATTAGCTTTTCAGAGCATTCACACAAGGTTGGCGCCGGTGGCGACACCTACAACGTGCTGACATGAGGAAAGTTTCCAACCGATTGCTCATACACAAACAGCAGTTGACCGGCGTCGCCTGGTGAAACGTTTTTGTGATGACTCGTGTAAGGAGGAGAAATGCGTACCATAACGTTTCCGACTTTGATAAAGGTCGGATTGTAGCCTATCGCGATTGCGGTTTATCGTATCGTGACATAGCTGCTCGCGTTGGTCGAGATCCAATGACTGTTAGCAAAATATGGAATCGATGCGTTCAGGAGGGTAATACGGAACGCCGTGCTGGATCCCAACGGCCTCGTATCACTAGCAGTCGAGATGACAGGCATCTTATCCACATGGCTGTAACGGATAGTGCAGCCACGTCTCGATCCCTGAGTCAACAGATGGGGACGTTTACAGGACAACAACAATCTGCGCGAACAGTTCGACGACGTTTGCTGCAGCATGGACTATCGGCTCGGAGACCATGGCTGCGGCTACTCTTGACGCTGCATCACAATCTGGAGCGCCTGCGATAGTGTTAAACGACGAACCTGAGTGCACGAATGGCAAAACGTCATTTTCTCTGATGAATCCAGGTTGTGTTTACAGCATCATGATGGTCGCATCCATGTTTGGCGACATCGCGGTGAACGCACATTGGAAGCGCGTATTCGTCATCGCCATACTGGCGTATCACCCGGCGTGATGGTATGGGATGCTATAGGTTACACGTCTCGGTCACCTCTTGTTCGCATTGACGGCACTTCGAACAGTGGACGTTACATTTCAGATGTGTTACGACCCGTGGCTCTACCCTTCATTCGATCCCTGCGAAACCCTACATTTCAGCAGGATAATGCACGACCACATGTTGCAGGTCCTGTACGGGCCTTTCTGGATACAGAAAATGTTCGACTGCTGCCCTGGCCAGCACATTCTTCAGATCTCTCACGAACTGAAAACGTCTGGTCAATGGTGGCCGAGCAACTGGCTCGTCACAATACGCCAGTCACTACTCTTGATGAACTGTGGTATCGTGTTGAAGCTGCATGGGCAGCTGTACCTGTACACGCCATCCAAGCTCTGTTTGACTCAATGCCCAGGCGTATCAAGGCCGTTATTACGGCCACAGGTGGTTGTTCTGGATACTGATTTCTCAGGATCTGTGCACCCAAGTTGCGTGAAAATGTAATCACATGTCATTTGTATAATATATTTGTCCAATGATTACCCGTATATCATCTGCATTTCTTCTTGGTGTAGCAGTTTTAATGGCCAGTAATGTAGTTCTAAGACAAGGGGACTGATGACCTCAGATGTCAAGTCCCTTAGTGCTTAGAGCCATCTGAACCACTTTTTGTAATATCTCATCAGAGGAACCGTATACGCAATGGACCCCCGTATTTCATGAATCAGGAAACGCAGACCCAACGACTCAGAGTAACGAGGAGCAAGGAAACCAGGAGTGTCCCAACGAATATAGAAAGTAGCGTGGTGGTATTGTTTGATCAGCGTAGAGTCTTCGAAAGCAGGCGGAAAATCTGAAATGGGATGAAAGCAGAGGCGAGGGGAACATGCGCCGACAGGGACTGAAGAAGCTCACAGTTCTCGTGTGGGAAAACTTTTAATCTCAGGGAAAAGAAGGACCTCTACCATATGTCTAAAGCGGCTCTGGTGAGTCGTTAAGATGGTGATGGCGAGGGTTTACGATTAATGATAAAGCAAAGATCGCTGATCAGAACTAAAAATAACGCAAGAATTTGGAACATAGATTAATTCTTTGAAACAGCTAGGAAGAAGTAGTTGTGGGATTCAATCCAGACAGTGAGAGAATTGCTGTGGGAGCGACGTCGATTCAGCTGGACTACCTTGCAAGGTATAAAGTGAAACTTTACTTGTCGTGTCTCACTGTCTGGGTAGATGCTTTCGGTGTCGGAGCAAAACTGTAGGCAGAGTCGTTGTGGGGGGATTTGCTATATTACTGGTTCTTAGTGTGGTAAGCTGATAACAGATTACTGGACGTCGGCAGTAGAATGTCCATTTGTAAATACGTTTTTAAGGCGAGTCTGTTAGCTTGTTGTGGCGGAATAACTAAATTTAGTTGTGTCAATAAAAATATACCTCGTGTGCAGTTGGTGCTCCACAGCCGGTAAGTAGTTGAAAAGCGTCGTATTTTAACCGATGACAGCTATTCATAAATAATTCTTTATTTACTACGGGCTTCTGTCTTCAGATATCTTCAAGTTTTTTACAATAATGTTCATGATGATGATGAGTCCCATACTTCTTTACAGAGCGTAGGGGAGCGACGCGGGAGAACCGCGCCGCCTTACTAGGCAAGGTCCTAGTGGAGGTGGTTTGCCATTGCCTTCCTCCGACCGTAATGGGGATGGATGATAATGATGAAGACGACACAATAACACCCAGCCATCTCGAGGCAGGAAAAATTCCTGACCCCGCCGGGAATCGAACCCGGGACCCAGTGCTCGGGAAGCGAGAACTCTACCGCGAGACCACGAGGGGCGGACATAGTGTTCATGACAATGTTAATACTATGTCGTCAAGTAAGACAAAAGCCATCCAGCTGTAATCGAGTTCCAGCTTCTCGTGTGGAGGAACTCTACATACACCTGCCTCTAAACATTGCATGACTGGTTGAAATGGAACTGCATTTACAAAAGGCAGCAATTCCTGTCAGGTCTGAAATTAGCTTCCAGTCGCCAGTATGTAGAGTGCCTCTACACGAGACGGTGTTAGTCAGTTAGAAGAATAGACAAAGAATAACAGCTCATTTAAGATGGATTTTATGTTATTTGACACCAAAGTATCTGTATTCCCATGTAAGTTGTTATTTAGCTGAAGATGATGATGACGTTATCAGCAGCCTTAGACGGATGACATACATTTTTCATCATAAAATGAAGAGCACTGTAGCGCCTAGAACCGCTCGGCCACCCCGGCCGGCTAAACTGAATGTTATTAGTATACAACTGTCTGCGTTCTCTATGCAGTGTACTTACTGTGAAACCTGATTTTATTCGGGAGTACATAACTTACAGGAATGAAGACAAGTGACGTCTTCGACACCCATCCATACTTCTACAGTTCCACACCTTCTAATTTTCAGGGTACAAATGCAGAATGAACGCTCTGTGCAAGGGAATTTAAAACCTCGGCATGCACATTATTTCTGGAAAGATCACACACACACACACACACACACACTCGCGCACACACACACACACACACACACACACACACACACACACACACACACACACACACACACACACACACACACACCACACTGAAAACAACGCACTATTCTGTTTTTAGGTGCTTTGATAATGTTTTATCCAAATATTAAATATAGTTTGGGCACAAAACGGTTAAGCTCTAGTGATTTCGTGGGCCAGTCGAGGGACGGTAGGGTGCCCGTTAAACCGGAAATCTATGAGTGGAAGCCTGTGAACACAGCTGTTGCCCTCTAGGAAGGCAGGAGTGTCCACAGCATATCCATCAGAAGATACAGAAGAAAGGGCAACCACGTGGTCACTGAGGAAATTGGTATGAAAATTGGTATGTTCACGGTTTTGAGTTTAACTATTATTCGTCATCATTTATTGCATGACAAGAGAAAATCTCCGCAATGCTAAATGACGAAGGTGGATTACTAACGGAACTTAAGGGGAGTCAGCCTTGCTTGGCGCTCGAACGTTCGATGCATACAAGCTTCCGTGCGAAATAGAATTCACAATTTTTCGAAATTTAAATGAGCGCCAGATAACTGGGATAGTCATTGGTTACACCTTTGCGTTGTTCCAAAGTGAAGGAGCTTGTTCACTATGTGACACACCGAGCTAGGAAGCAGACACGTTTTAGTGGCACACATGAGGAAGGTATGTGGCCGGTGAGAAGCAGCTCAGAAAAGTTGCATTAACTGTTGATGGCCTTTATGCAGGCGTGCTTCTAGTGCAATGGTGCTTCCTAGGCGTATAATCGTTGATGTCAGATAAATTATCTTATTGTGATGACTAGCCGGTACTGTTAGTCGACCACTTGGGTCGGTATAACAAACTACCCATTATACGAAAGCAATTGATCTATTATTTATTTCATTTTGCATGTTTGGAGGAACAGACATTGCTAACGATCCACAGCTGTATTAAATATTAAGAAACTTATTCAAATATTGCGAATTCATTTGACGTTAGCTGCACTGGGTATAGATATACAATCTCTTTTCATATGTCACTAATAGATCGAATATCTATACCTAGTATAACTGAATCAAATGAATTCGTTTCGTAATGACTTATTGCTGTAGCTTCAATTCCAGCATTGCTCGCGTTCAATGATAGAAAATACAAAGTCTGGTGGCGATACGCCAGTGTTACCGTAGGCTAATGATTCGCTTTTGGAGGTTATCTTAGTGTCGAACCATTGCGCAAAACAGAGGCAAAAATGAGGTGCAGGTGTTTTTAGTTGTAGTGCATCAGGAGACACTCCTTGGAGCCAGCAACAGCTCTGGTATAAATATGTTATCAGATGAGGAGTCGCAGAATACGCTGCGTCAGTGAGTGCAAATGTAGAAAATTTCTACAATATAGTTAGTTGAAAAGCATGGAGGATGCTGCAGCTAAAAGTACGAATTGAAACTTTCATTTGGTAACTTATGACGCAAGAAAATTTCAAAACACAGCAAACTTCACACATACTGTTAGTGCGCATCCTGTATGTGTTGAAATTACCATTTCATTCAAATCGCTGAGCTACTTACCTACAGGCTTGTAACGCCGAAAGTTAGTCCGGGGGCCAATTTCTGAGAAGGGGAGGCCATGGCGTTCGGATCACGGATTTACTTCGAACTTTGTACACCTGTGGAAGTCTATTAGGACAACATAATGTGTGCAAGTAGTAAGGTGCACTACTCAGACTAATTCGAGAAAATCGCAAGAGAAGTTTTAGGCGGTTAATCTGTACCAGTACGTTGCGGTTCTAAGCAGGAGATGGCGGCGTCGAAGAGGTTAGGTTTTAAGCATTGTAATCGCAAGCTCGCTGGATCGAGTCTCTCATTTTTTTTAAATTTTTGTATATATACTCTTTAACACTGGTCATATTATTTCGTATAGATGACATGTGAAAGATAATGTAATGATAAAACAGGTGTACTTGCATGAACATATATTGACTTTGCAATGTTATTTGGCTGTTTATCTATTGCAGTTATTATATTTGTAACTATCGATGAGAAAACGATAAAACGCATGAAGTTTTTTTGAAAACGGTTGCCAGTCTCGATTTATGAATGAAGTCCGCTTCTTGAAGAAGACTATCACAGTACACCAACGCATGCCTTAACAGACGTTTTGCAACTGCATTATGCACTGAATCACCACGACATTCATCATCCATAGTAGTCGAAGTATCAGGAGACATCTCCATTTTTGCAGTATAAGTGTAAATTTGATTTTAAAAAAATCGTACGCACTATATTTATCTCTAAAGTACATGCTACTATTGTTTGCACATTACCCTTATATTCTGGTATATTTTAACTCATTGTATTACTGAACAGAATTATTATCGAGATTTGACCGGGGCTTTCCAAGTCTGTCCCTGGTACTTGAAACTTGTATCTGCTGGTCGAAGCGTCCAGGTACAAAGCAGTTCCGAGTACCTTAACTGATTGCAGGTACAACGGATTTAGCAAATCACGACAGGCATACATTTTCAGAAAAACTTTATGTAAGTTTGGTCGTTTACTTACCGATAACTATAAATTTAAAACGTATTGTTATAATTAAAATTAATGAACAGCATAATACTATTGGAAATTAAATAAAAGTTAATGGAAATACGCTTTTTGTCCCATTATATTCCCTTTCAAATGTCATATATATGAAATAATATGACCAGCGTTGAAAAAATATACATTTAAAAGAATGAGCTCGGCTCGATCCAGAGACTTAGCGATTACGGAGTTTGAAAATTAACCACCTTACCGTTGTAATCTCGTGGTTAATGCCGCAATACATTGGTACGTATTCTACGGGTAAAACTTTTCTTGCGCATTTCTCGAAATTGCCTAGGTAGTACGCCTTACTACTTGCAAATTATGTTCTCCTAATGGACTACCAATAGTGTACAAAGTTTGAAGTACATCCATGCTACGAACGTCTTCGCCTCCCCTTGAGAGATGACAGATCGCGGGGAAGCTACCTGCGTAGCACGGAGTAGGGTGTATGCTGGTGGTGGTGGGGGTGCTAAGGGGCTGCAGCAACCACCTGCTACGGTCGGCCATTATCTCACCTCGAGGGCTGCAAACAGAATTAACCAAACAGAAGCGGGAGAGCTAAAGGCTGTCCGGCCAAATTGATTGGCCGCAGTTGAATCGAATTGACTTGGATTGATCTCGGAATAACATTGGAATCCTTTCAAGGAGGACGAGGCGGCCGCCGGCGCCCTTCTCATGGAAGATTCATGTCGCGCCGGCGGAGAGCAGTGCGTGGCGATAAAGGCGCGAGGGACAAGCCGCGAGCGCGCCCGAATTATTCCATCAGACTTAGTGGCCGCCGCCTTAACATAGGGCGTTTGTCAGCGTCCGCGCTGAGTTACGGCCCGGGCCACTCGCCTGATGACAGCAGGTGGGGCCCAGAGCTGTTGCCGGCCACTGGTGTCCTATGCCCGGCGCGACGTCGTGCTGTCCCGGACTACCACGTGCTTTGAGCGCCCTCTGGGTGCTTGATGAACAACCCACGAGTTTCTCAAGCCGCCGAGAGACCTTCAGGAAACGGAACGGAGCAGTGTCATACAAAGCCGTCGCCACACCGGACGAATTAGCTATCGTTGACGTGGGAGTCTACAAGTTTTTTTACTTCGCTTCCTCCTGTTTCACTTTCAGACCCATTTCATCACATGAAACATAAATTAAGCAAAGTAGAATCAATAGGTGGTAAGAACGCTCACTACGTCACAAGCAAAAGGTAAGACTCTATCCGTCGTGTTCAGTAGAAGCCCATATTAAATGTTATACGCTGCACCGCGTGAATATATGCTGTTTATAGCCACCAGGACATTGAACGTCTCCGGAGCGAATCGTTATTGGTACGATTTGTTGCAATAAAACGACGGGGAACGTCGTATTCGTGGTTAAAGAACGTTCGTGTTTAGCTACTTTCATGTTATAACTTCTGTATTATGACAATAAGCCGTTTTAAGGCAACGATCCGTTGAATATCCATGAAAACGCGTCGTTCTTGTTAGTACTTCTTATAACTAAATGTGAGATAATAACATTTTGGTGATTAAGGCCTATAGAAGACCGTAACATAAAATACGAGGTGATGAGTAGCAGAGTTTCAACACAGCGTAATTGGTTGACGTGCCACGTTACAGGAGTGGAGGTAGATCGGTAGAGGGTTTGTGTCCTGCTGTAAACAGTTTCTTTTCCCCTTCACGTTTTCTAAAAGGTTGTGGGAGTTTCTCATGAAATTAATAAAATTAATTTCTGTAATACCTGATGTTATACATGGTGTTACAAAAAGGTACGGCCAAACTTTCAGGAAATATTCCTCACACACAAAGAAAGAAAATATGTGGACATGTGGCCGGAAACGCTTACTTTCCATGTTAGAGCTCATTTTATTACTTCTCTTCAAATCACATTAATCATGGAATGGAAACACACAGCAACAGAACGTACCAGCGTGACTTCAGACACTTTGTTACAGGAAATGTTCAAAATGTCCTCCGTTAGCGAGGATACATGCATCCACCCTCCGTAGCATGGAATCCCTGATGCGCTGATGCAGCCCTGGAGAATGGCGTAGTGTATCACAGCCGTCCACAATACGAGCACGAAGAGTCTCTACATTTGGTACCGGGGTTGCGTAGACAAGAGCTTTCAAATGCCCCCATAATTGAAAGTCAAGAGGGTTGAGGTCAGGAGAGCGTGGGGGCCATGGAATTGGTCCGCCTCTACCAATTCATCGGTCACCGAATCTGTTGTTGAGAAGCGTACGAACACTTCGACTGAAATGTGCAGGAGCTCCATCGTGCATAAACCACATGTTGTGTCGTACTAGTAAAGGCACATGCTCTAGCAGCACAGGTAGAGTATCCCGTATGAAATCATGATAACGTCCTCCATTGAGCGTAGGTGGAAGAACATGGGACCCAATCAAGACATCACCAACAATGCCTGCCCAAACGTTCACAGAAAATCTGTGTTGATGACGTGATTGGTGATTGCACAATTGCGTGCGGATTCAACATTACCTTCCTTCAATTGGGCCAACTGGCGGTGAATCGAGGAAGTACAGTACATACTGACGAAACTAAAATGAGCTCTAACATGGAAATTAAGCGTTTCCGGACACATGTCCAAATAACACCTTTTCTTTATTTGTGTGTGAGGAATGTTTCCTGAAAGTTTGCCGGACCTTTTTGTAACACCCTGTATACATACACTGTCGGGAGTAAGTTTGTTCGATTTGGTGAAACTTTATAAGCTGATGTCCTTGCTGAGTGAACATGTATCTTTCATTTTTGTCTTATTACACGTTCACGGATACTGAAGCTTTTATTTGTGTGTGCCTCAGACAGAATAACATGTCTAGCATATGGCCAAGACGGAAACAGAGCTACGTGCGACCATTTTCGTGGTTAAACGGTATGATTTATGAGCCAAATAAAGTCTCAGCCGCCGCTGGAGAACGCCGAGAGAGTAAACTCACGCCAACCAGCCCGTGCCGTGTGCCGGTGGTGCTGTCTCATACGACGCTGCATAGCCTGTCCGCATGGATGTCTACGTTAGTTGACTCGTCCCGTGTGCCGTTGGCTTAAGGCATTATCAAATGTAAACGTAACTTCGGGTGTACTATAAGGAAGTGTTATTTCTTTCCAACATCCGAATGGTCGCGAAATGGAAACCACAGCGAAAAGAAAAAATGTTTTATTTGCTACATTTGGCTACACCTTGCAGCTACATCTCTTCATAACCGCCGCTCCGACTTAGACATTTGTCGTAGCGTGGTATCATCTTTCAAACGCTCTAAATAGAAGGCAGACGCCTGTGATTTCCAGCGCATACGCTTGTCTGCAGTTCGTTGTCTGTACCAGAATGCTGTCCTCATAGCCGGCGGTTCACTGGAACGAAGAATGACTCAAGTCCAGGTTGTATGGTGGGAGATCAAAAACGTCCCTTGGAAGTGCTCCAGAGGCGTGTTAGTTGCCTTTGCAGTGTGCCGACGAGAATTTTCATGAAGATGGAAACACTTGACAGTTATGTTATGTGGGCCGCATGAAATCAGGCAGAAACCCTCAGTACGACTTCACAATTGGCGGGAGACACTATTTTGTAAGCATATTTTCGTGGTCACTATGCGCTTAGAATTGACAAGTGCGACTTAAAATGATGGAAAGGCATTCTAGATACAATGTGTAACACAAAGCTTTACCGGTTTTCGACTGCGGTTTTAATTTCGAACCATTGAATGGACGTTGAAAAAAAAAATAACACTTGTATGATAGTTACCTGTCACAGTACTGCAAGACAAAAAAAAAGTGAGGCACCCGAATACGTGGGCGGATGTCAAAGTAATGAGTTATAGTCGAAATTAGGTAGCTGTTCGATTTTATATTACACCCTACTAAAGATCATGTTCTGTTTCATAAAGTATTTAGAGGTTGCGGATTCTACCAGAAACAAACTTTAAATAACTTCGTTCACGTACACATCACCGGGGGATATGTAAATGGCTGAAGCTGCATTTCTCTGTGACTGTGAAAGTGCATTAGTTTCATTCGCTTTTAGCACTGTTACCATGCCTGCTAGGGTATAAGTTACAAAGGCCATAAACAGCGTCAAATTCTGAGTGATCACTGTCAATCACACGGGGTACAGTATAGTTGTGTAAGACAGAGTTAACAGTACCTGACAGGATTTGGAAGGCACTTCACTGTGGGTCTACATTTAGCCAGCAGGTCGAGTGTGCTATATCCAGATTTTTCGGGCATTCGGATGTAAAGGTGGCCCGATGTTAGACTGCATCAGAACGTCACACACGTTATCTAGGTACTGGTCGATCACGGCTGACCTCCACAAGGGAGCCAAGTACGGACTCCGTAGTGAGAAGGGAAGAAGATAATGGCTCCTAGGATTATTTACAGGAAATACACTGTTCAAAAATCACAAGAGGTGGACGTGTGCCTCTGCAAGACCTGGAGATGCGGAAAGATGCCAGGTGGATTGCATCATGGAAGACAGAAATTCCCAAATCAGATACAGAATTGTAAGGCGTAATCAGGAGCAGATATAGAGGCAGTCACCATTTGGTTATGATGAAGAACACACTGACGAGGATAACACGGCAAGTGTCATAACCCGATTTGCCAGAAACTTCGCTCATTGGAAGAGGGGCCAAAATAAGCGAACACGTGTCTCGACTTATTCGTAGGTACTCGACCGTTTCTGAAAAAAAACGACCGTCGAGGTTCCGAGACATCTTAGATGGCTTTAAACGAGCAATAAGCTTAGTTCAACTGGTGGCACAGTGGCTAGCATTGCGGCATCTCACATTCGCGTCCCGTGTTCGAAACCCGATTACTGTTTTTATTTATTTCGTTTTCATTTATCTACATGCCCGTAGAAGACTACTATACAAATCCTTCTTATCAATAAAAGGGAAATTGTAAAATTACCACTGGGTTTTACTGCAAATGTCGCACATTTATTATATAATACATGTCTCATGGTATTTTCAGGGACTGCAATCTTTTTAAATTCTGATGTCCTTATGAATCATTCTTATATATTTTATTCTTATTTTTATTCTTCAGGAAGATTTGGTGTATCCCCTTGGATGATATCGATCGCTGAAACATTCGAAACAGAGAAATTCCGAACAATGCGACCAGCGCGGGAAGGCAGGTTTGTCACAGCGACATTTCTTCCTATGAATCTCACTCAGCAAACAAACGTCATTAACGCAGTAGAAGGTTTCACACGTTGGCAATAGTTTCGAGGCAAACCACACGTAATGGATCATTTCTCCGAAAACTGGAGCTTGCAGTTGATGATGAATCAAGATATATCACATGAATTTCACCAAAATCAATTTTAAATAATTTTCCATTCATTTATTGTCTTTTTACCTTTTGAATGCATTCATCATACAATTATTAGACAAATAAGGACAACGTTATTCCAATATCACTGGAAAACATGGTTTTAGTAATATTCTATGACGAAATAAAAGAAATTATTCAGATAGTGAAGGGAGACGAAAATTTAATAGTCATGGGTGACTGGAATTCGAGTGTAGAAAAAAGGGGGAGAAGGAAACATAGTAGGTGAATATGGATTGGGGGTAAGAAATGAAAGAGGAAGCCGTGTGTTAGAATTTTGCACAGAGCATAACTTAATCATAGCTAACACTTGGTTCAAGAATCATAAAACAAGGTATCACATAGATTATATAATGGTACGACAGAGATTTAGGAACCAGGTTTTAAACTGTAAGACATTTCCAGAGGCACATGTGGACTCTGACCACAATCTATTGGTTATGAACTGCAGATTAAAATTGAAGAAACTTCAAAAAGATGGGAATTTAAGGAGATGGGACCTGGATAAACTGGCAAAACCAGAGGTTGTGCAGAGTTTCAGGGAGAGCATAAGGGAACAATTGACAGCAGTGGGGGAAAGAAGTACAGTAGATGAAGAATGGGTAGCTCTGAGGGATGAAGTAGTGAAGGCAGCAGAGGATCAAGTAGGTAAAAAGACGAGGGCTAGTAGAAATCCTTGGGTAACAGAAGAAATACTGAATTTAATTGATGAAAGGAGGAAACATAAAAACGCAGTAAATGAAGCAGGCAAAAAGGAATAGAAACGTCTCAAAAATGAGATCGACAGGAAGTGCAAAATGGCTAAGCAGGGATGGCTAGAGGACAAATGTAAGGATGTAGAGGTACAGATCACTAGGGGTAAGATAGATACTGCCTACAGGAAAATTAAAGAGACCTTTTGGAGAAAAGAGTACCACTTGTATGAATATCAAGAGCTCAGATGGAAACCCAGTCCTAACCGAAGAAGGGAAAGGTGGAAGGAGTATATAGAGGGTCTATACAAGGGCGATGTACTTGAGGACAATATTATAGAAATGGTAGAGAATGTAGATGCAGATGAAATGCGAGATACGATACTGCGTGAAGAGTTTGACAGAGCACTGAAAGACCTGAGCCGAAGCAAGGCCGCGGGAGTAGACAACATTCCAATAGAACTACTGACGGCCTTGGGAGAGCCAGTCCTGACAAAACTCTGAGCAAGATGTATGAGACAGGCGAAGTACCCTCAGACTTCAAGAAGAATATAATAATTCCAATCCCAAAGAAAGCAGGTGTTGACAGATGTGAAAATTACCGAACTATCAGTTTAATAAGTCACAGCTGCAAAATACTAAGGCGAATTATTTACAGACGAATGGAAAAACTGGTAGAAGCCGACCTCGGGGAAGATCAGATTGGATTCCGTAGAAATATTTGGACACGTGAGGGAATACGGACCTTACGACTTATCTTAGAAGAAAGATTAAGGAAAGGCAAACCTACGTTTCTAGCATTTGTAGACTTAGAGAAAGCTTTTGACAATGTTGACTGGAATACTCTCTTTCAAAGTCTAAAGGTGGCAGTGGTCAAATACAGGGAGCGAAAGGCTATTTACAATTTGTACAGAAAGCAAATGGCAGTTATGAGAGTCGAGGGGGGACATGAAAGGGAGGCAGTGGTTGGGAAGGGAGTGAGACAGGGCTGTAGCCTCTCCCCAATGTTATTTCAAACTGTATATTGAGCATGCAGTAAAGGAAACAAAAGAAAAATTCGGAGTAGATATGAAAATCCATGGAGAAGAAATAAAAACTTTGAAGTTCGCCGATGACATTGTAATTCTGTCAGAGACAGCAAAGGACTTGGAAGAGCAGTTGAACGGAATGGACAGTGTCTTGAAAGGAGGATATAAGATGAACATCAACAAAAGCAAAACGAGGATAATGGAATGTAGTCGAATTAAGTCGTGTGATGCTTAGGGAATTAGATTAGGAAATGAGACACTTAAAGTAGTAAAGGAGATTTCCTATTTGGGGAGCAAAATAACTGATGATGGTCGAAGTAGAGAAGATATAAAATGTAGACTGGCATTGGCAAGGAAAGCGTTTCTGAAGAAGTGAAATTTGTTAACATCGAGTATAGATTTATGTGTCAGGAAGTCATTTCTGAAAGTATTTGTATGGACTGTAGCCATGTATGGAAGTGAAACATGGACGATAAATAGTTTGGACAGGAAGAGAATAGAAGCTTTCGAGATGTGGTGCTACAGAAGAATGCTGAAGATTAGATGCGTAGATCACATAACTAATGAGGAGGTATTGAATAGAATTGGGGAGAAGAGGAGCTTGTGGCACAACTTGACGAGAAGAAGGGACCGGTTAGTAGGACATGTTCTGAGGCATCAAGGGATCACAAATTTAGCATTGGAGTGCAGCGTGGAGGGTAAAAATCGTAGAGGGAGACCAAGAGATGAATACACTAAGCAGATTCAGAAGGATGTAGGTTGCAGTAGGTACTGGAAGATGAAGGAGCTTTCACAGGATAGAGTAGCATGGAGAGCTGCATCAAACCAGTCTCAGGACTGAAGACCACAACAACAACAACTGCAGCATCGTATCCGCTCAACTAATTCCTACTCAAAATGCACACGCACTATCTCGTAAACTTTGACCGCCGTTTTCTCAGAAACGGTCAGATATCTACGGATAAGCGGAGACACTTGTCAGCTTATTTTGACCCCTCCTCCACTCAGAGAAGTTTTAGGGAAATCAGATTACTGCACTTTCCGCGATCTCCTCGTGAGCTTAGGAGAATAGTCCAGGAGAACCATTGTGTAAAGCAGTGAAATAATGCAGCATTGAGAAAAGATGATGTAGGTTTGAAACTCGCGAGGCAGCAGATACTGCACTAGTGAGTGGCTCAGTAAATAGTTAAATTGAAGAGTAACTAACATCATGAAGATGCACAGCCACGGAAGTTGGACAGGCAAATATATGTAAAATAAAGATAAGTGCGAGGAAATCTTGAGTAACACAAGAAAACAATCTATCGACAAAAGAAAGAGGGTTCAATGAACCACGTTAAAGCTGTCTCTCTACAGTTCCACTCTCGAACGGCACACGGGAAAAATGAGTACTTAAATTTTTCTGTGCAAGCCCTGATTTCTCTTATTTTATCAAAAAATGGTTCAAGTGGCTCTGAGCACTATGGGACTTAACATCTGAGGTCATCAGTCCCCTAGAACTTAGAACTACTTAAACCTAACTAACCTAAGGACATCATACACATCCATGCCCGAGGCAGGATTCGAACCTGCGACCGTAAGAGTCGCGCGGTTCCGCACTGAAGCGCCTAGAACCGCTCGGCCATCAGAGACAGCTCTTATTTTATCGTGATGATCATTTCTCCCTATGTAGGTGGGTGCCAACAGAATGTTTTAGAAATCGGAGGAGAAAACTGGTGATTGAAATTACATGAGAAGATCCCGTCGCAACGAAAAATGACTTTGTTTTAATGATTGCCACTCCAATTCACGTATCATGTCTGTGACACTGTCTGCCCTATTTCGCGATAATACAAAAGAGCTGCCCTTCTTTGTACTTTTTCGATGTCATCCGTCAGTCCCACCTGATGCGGATCCCACATCGCACAGCAATACTCCAGATAGGGCCGACAAGCGAGATGAATGCAGTCTCTTTGGTAGACCTGTTGCACCTTCTAAGTGTTCTGTCAATGAATCGCAAGCTTTGGTTTGCTCTACCCACAATATTATTTATGTGATCGTTTCAATTTAGATTACTTGTAACTGTAATCCCTAAGTATTTAGTTGAATTTACAGCCTTCAGATTTGTGTGACTTATCACGTAATCGAAATTTAGCCGATTTCTTTTGCTACTCATGTGAATAACTTCACACTTTTCCTTATTCAGGGTCAATTTCCACTTTTCACACCATACAGATATCTTATCTAAATCATTTTGCAAGTCGTCTTGACCATCTGATGACTTTACAAGCCGGTAAATGACAGCATCATCTGCAAACAATCAAAGACGGCTACTCAGATTGTCTCTTATGTCGTTAATATAGATCAGGAACAATATAGGGCCTATAACACTTCCTTGGATAACGCCGGATATTACTTCTGTTTTACATTTCGATACATGCGAAAAAAGGCCACTGCTGAGAAGTGAGCTGTAAGGTGGGTTAATGATGTAACATTGGCGCCAGATTTTATCACAATTCTATCCAGCGCTATCGCAGGAGTGTCCCACGATGGAAAGGTCGTCACAACTCCTCTTACCCACATTTCATCCCATTTTTTTGACGCCTCTGCGATGGAGGTCAGAGCCGCGACACACAGCATTGAAATCACTTGGTTTCCTTATGGGTAGCAGAGGAAAAACGTTTAAGACACTCTGCGACTCAGTCGACACGAAAAGCCCTGCGTAGACGGCATAAAGGGCTTCAATCAAACTACTGCCTCCCATGGAACGTTGATTCCCACACATTTCGCTGTCGAAAACAACAGTCTGCAGTGCAACGAGCAACAGGAACACTTTCTTGCTGACATCTCGGATGATTCAACCCCACTCTAGGGACATCGTGGGGCTGCAGCCCCATTGAACGTGCTCCGATTCTTTTGGAGTATAGTGCGACCGCAATTGTTGCTCTCGTATATAGGATGGAACCACTAGCGACCGTTCAAAAGCGTTCGACGAAATCTAAATGTGATCCGAAGCAACAAAGTGCGTTATATGCTTCATCAGCCATCCTATTTCGCGCCCACGTGTGGCGTGATCATAGAGGGGTGCGCCACTCACCTATACATGAATAAAACGGCAAAGAGTCCCTCTAAGAGCCCCAGTTTGGCGACATCCGCCTTGCCAACCACGCACTTTTGTTGAGCACGTTACAAATGCACTTGTCACAGACCTCGACACCCATTCAGCTGATTGGTGCTCTGCTGCCTGCTCTAGAATCTGAGGTGAGGCAAGCTTAGGTGGGATTGCCTGAGAGCAGGTTTTAGGCACCTTTGAACAAAATTTCGAAATTATGCGTTACAAAGGGAGACAATTAAATGGTTTCGAAAAGCGATTTTTTTTTTTTTTTTTTTTTTGCACAGTGTATTGACTCACAGACCAATTTTCTTACGATATGCGATACACCTAAGCTCTATTGAAATATCTGCTCTCGTCATTAACAAGTGCATAGTGGTCCAACTTCCGTGTAAAGAATGTTCAAAGTATAGTAGAGAGAACTCACTCGGGAGGTGACTGTGAGTACTCATGTAGGTGGTGGTTCTCAGTGCTCACATATTTGGTGGTGGGGAGTACTCTTGTAGGTGGTGGCTGAAAGTGCTCACGTAGATGGTGGTGGGGAGTACTCATGTAGGTGATGATATACAGTACTTATGTAGCTAGTGGTGGAGGGTACTCGCGTGGATGATGCTGGGTAGTATTTGTGCAATTAGTGGTGGGAAGTACTCATGGACAAAGGTGGTGCTCGGGAATAGTCACACATGTTATGAAAGATGTGATATGTAGCTGTCTAGAGGTGATGTGCCATAATGTATTAAGTTATCTTTGCAGAATTTTAACTAACCAGTTTTAGTTGACAGGTTATGCAGGGTGTTTCAAAAATACATTCAAAAACTTGGGGATAGGTTCCTTACTCCAAACTAATAAAAAAAAATATATCTACTAAAAATCGGTTCTAAAAGGTCTGTCTTAAGAGCTAAGAGCACTTGTCATCTTCGATACAGTGAAACACGTCTCTTTCAGAGTATGTATTTTGAGGAAGAGGTAGAATGGACCCAAAAAAAAAAAATCCAGTCAAAAATTGACTCAAAAATGCATACCTTAAGAGACATCAGCACTTGTTCAATCGAAGAGATATGTTTCACTGTAGCAAAGACGAATTCATGTCACAAATCCACAGTAGCTCTGTTGAATGTATCTGGCTTGGCGATAATTCTGCATATGTCTAGTCACTGTATTTTATCAGTATATTTTGTGTAACTGATCTCAATTTAACAGGGTTAGGAGTGAGTCAGGACTGCGTTGCAAGGGCCTAGCTATTCTGCAATGGGATGTCACTGTGAGCCAGTGAATACACAGTAACTTTCTAATTGAACACTGTTTCCTCATTATAGATTTTATTTAAGGATTACATGAATCGACTTCCCATAGGAATATAGTAATGTTTAGTTTCTCCGTGTTTATATTTAGCACGTATCAGTGACCATAGCGTTGATTTTATAGCATACAGCTTTTGATCGTGATAGATTTTCTGGCCTTCAGATTGGGTTACTGAATGTCATTTCGCACACTGATTACAGGACGTTTACTGAAAGGAAGTGGGAGACTTTAATGTAAATTTCTTGAGTAGAATTGACGAATATTGATAAAAGAAACAAACTAAATATATAATTCTCTTGAATCTTAGAAGAATTTCAGAGAAAACTAGTCATTTACTCAAAAAAAGTAATGTCACTATCTCTTTCCAGAATGAAAATAATTTAAGTTTGAAATTGTAACATAGTACTGAGAAGTACTCCACATATGATCAGTCGGACATTTATAAGCTTTACTGGCAACAGTGTGACCATTTCTATGTTGGTTAGAAAGGCAGAAAGCTAAGAAGCATATCAAGGAACACTCTTACCAAAGTAACTCATTACCTATAGGTACCCAATTAAAATTTCACAAGCAGACACTTAACTGTATGCATGAGCAACTGGAACTACTGCATAAAGGTAATAAGGAATTAGTCACAAATTTACTTGAAGAATAAGCAGTATTCTTTGGTGTGCAGAAACACCCAGAATGAAATTTTGAATAAACAAGCAGAATTAATAAACAAGAAATACTTAAAATACTTGACTGAAGTGTTCAGTACCGTGTATATGACCCTACGTTTTATATCATCATTGACATATCCATTTTAAAATATGCGTTTGTTTTCTAGTACCGCATTATGTGATATTATCCTTTAACTATCACTGATTATACACTACATGTCATAACATAAATTACTACAGTTACTGCATGCTAATGTATATTATTATACTTTGTACATTAATACACAATAAATTCTGAGATGTTACCATAGTTTTCTCTTTTATCATCATACATTTATACAGCTGACTAATACTTTTATGTTTCCATGTTCAGAGTCAATTTTTGGGACACATGTTTTAGTAACTTTTAAGACTAAACATATGAAGTAGCTCTTGCTATATCTGTTCTTTGGCTTGTTCTTCATAACACACATCTATGGTTATTTACTCTTCGATTTGTTTAAAATTGGCTGATGATCAGTTTCAGCTATGCTTTCGCAACTGCTGCAGCACCTCTTTAGATGAGACACCTGTGTATTCTTTAGTGTCGAACATTTTTGATAGGGTTGTGGTAATAACATTGCCGTACAGATACGACGTGGCAAGATACATAAATAATATATGAAACTTTGGAAGTATTGTATTGTATCAGCTCTTCTGTAACGAATTGTACGCTATGCAGTTGTCATTCTTTCATCTTTTTTTATCCAGACAGATACTGTAATGACAGTTATTAAATAACGAACGTATCGGCAACTGTACATCATGAATTTTGTAGAATACTTAACAACTTTTTGCAAGGGCCTTATAAAAAAAGGTACTCACGTAAGTGGTTGTGGGAAGCACTCGTGTAGTTGGTGGTGGGGAGTACTCACATAGTTGGTAGTGGGACTCACGTGGATAGTGGTGAGGTGTACTCGGAATATTCACGTGGGTGATGGTGGTAGTCAGTACTCACGTAGGTGGTGGTGGTGGTGGTGGCCAGTACTCGCCTAGTTGGTGGTTGTGAGCATGGGTTTGCTGGCGGTGAGTACTCACGTAGGTGGTGGTGGGGAGTGCGCAGATGTAGACGGCAAGCAGCAGCACAGCGACGAAGGCCTCGCGGTGCCGGCCGAGCACGCGCGGGTACTCGTCGCACAGCGCCGTGATCATAGCCTCCAGGCCGCCGAACGTGCTGTCCAGCCCTGCACACACCACGTGCACTCACTCAACACTTTCACGAGCAAATTTTTATGTGTAATTCACTGTTAAAGAGAACGCAGTTCATTTCAGATGTTCGTCCTTATGCAGAGATACTCATTTCAGAGGCAGCTGTTTCGGATCATGGTGGAGGAAGAACTTGCTAGGGAAGGGGAGGAGAAATCTTCATGAGGCTTTGCAGTTACCTCCTGGGTGAAACCCAAATTTCCCCGCAAAGTGAGGGTTTGTCATACTGCTGCTCCATCTGCGGGATAAGAATATTTAGGCTGGAGCTTTTAGAGAGGACTAGGCTACTTCATATTTAGAAAATCAGATGAGCAAAAATTATTAGTTTTTGAAAGGAAAATATTAAGGAAAATTTTTGTACCGAAGAGAGACCAGAAGCACAGGAGTGGAGAATACTTTAAAACCAGGAACTGAATGAGCTATAAAAACAGGCTGACATCAGCCAAAGGATGAAGAGGAAGAGACTGATGTGGGCCGGACATCTAATTCGGATGGAAGAGGAACGAATACTTGAAGTAGCATTCTCTGGAGCCATAGGGGGCAGAAGGAAGCGAGGAAGGCCACGAACATGATGGAAGCAGGACATCGACGAGGACGCAGTGGCAATGGGCCTGAGAAAAGGAGAATGCACTACAAAAGCCAGGAACAGAGAGCACTGGAAGAGGAATGTAGAGAAAGCGTATAGTCTCCAAGGCCCAAGTGACAGTTAAGAAGAAAGAGAAGAAGAAGGCTACGAGCTGCAATTGCGTTTAACACTCTCCTTCCTCTTCATTCATTACAAAACGAACACAACACTACGTTCTACAAGCACACTTCACTGTCATCCACACGACACAGATACCGAACCAAAACTTCATAACAGGTAGCAGAAAGTCCACCATAAACCACCCACCCTAGAGCCTAGTCAAGGACGTCAGTGCGGGATTACCAAATTTGTACCTCAATGCTTGTTTCTTGAATACGGGACTTGCCTTTGCGTACAGCGTGACGGCAAGTAGGACTCCTAGCAATGCTTGTGACAGCGTTCAGCACGGCAGATGGCGTCGAATGCATTCTTGCCTGTCATAACAACAACGAAGTGTAGAGCGTAGAGTGCATAAACTCACGATAGCTGCCGAATTTGTGGACTAACTGCAGCTGATGGTCCAGATAACGCGTTCTATGACGTTTCCAGTAATGGGATCCTATCCTCAAGGAATCAAATAAGTCATCGTGTACAACCCCTCGAAGTTGGTCAGCTTTTCTTACACTCTGTGTGTATGTGCGTGTGTGTGTGTGTGTGTGTGTGTGTGTGTGTGTGCCTGTGTATGTGTGTATTCAAAGGAGTCTGTTTCATTTCGCGTATGTTTCACTTCTTATTTCATCTGCCGAACTCTTTCATTATCTGCATATAAATTCAATGAAGTTCTTCTCTCTCTCTCTCTCTTTCTGAGGTATACCGGTCTTACTCTATGGGTTGCACAGCGGACCATTCTGCTTCGTCTCATACATCCTGGTGTCCTGAGCTGGAAAGCACCCGGCAAAGAATTGACGTAGACTGCCCAGTTACCTATTTATGACGCTTTTTGTGTATTCCAAATTTTTGCTTACTGTCGTTCGCGTATTTATGACTGTTAATTGGCAATAATTTGCCAATATGTGATTGTGAGAGTCACTCGTGAGGAACATAGCACGGAACAACACATGGTATACTTGAGGACAGTTTATGGCGTAAGACACTTACCCTTTTTTTTTATTTGCTGATAAGTATACGTGCAGTTCGGAAGCTACGTTACCATTGTGAGCTATGTTTTTTTTTCTTTTTGTTTGTGGAACATAGCTCTCATTGCGTCAATAGATCTACGATTTGGTTCACTATGTTTGAGGGAGAGAATTAGTCTATTGTTTTTAAAAATCTTGGAACTATGATCTATATTGCTTACTTATATTTTTTAATGAAAGGTTTTAGAAAATCAAGATTTTTTGATGCAAACTTATGTTTTGTGGACTTTATTTGTACGTGATGTTGATCAACTACGTGGGCGGGGCAAAAGACTGCGTTCATTTCTGTTCTGGTCCCATACAACATACTTAAAAACTGCACTAGCTGTACTGAAAACCTGTCTTCTCTTTTAATAGACAAGTTTGCTAGTAATCAATGTGTAACTACCGAATGTATCTGATTCTTCTTGGGAGCATGTGACTTCACTGTGTATAAAAAAAGCCTTAGAAATCTCTATTAACCGGTCAACATGTATTGTGAATTTAGCAGTGCGCTTTACTGGTTACAATGGTTACTACAACTCCATCACTGTCATCTCCTTCCCATGACACTCCAGTTACGAAAAAAAGCAACACACAATACCTGACCAGAAAATAAGTGAACCAAGACGGTGTTTCATTAGGAAGAGAGCAAACTGAAAGCCATCGTAAATGATCCTTCAGTTAACTGTGCTAAGCAAACCACTAAGTAATATTCGAAGACATTGTTTTATCCAGTGAAAAAACAATGTGTGGACTGGATGTTGACATGTACACACCTTTAGATTTTCCCATGTCTCAATCAGAGAGAGAGTGTCGATTGGATGTTGACATGTCCCCACCTTTAGATTCTCACTTGTGTCAAGCACAGAGTTCAATGTCGTTTTATTCTACTACACATCATGTTAAGGCGAGTAGCGCGTTTACATAAGTGAAAAAGGGACGGATAATTCCTGCCTCACATGAGTAATAAGAGAAAATCGGAGAAGTACGAACTTTGTTGTTGAACTATGAAACAATTACATGCTTGTGTACAATTACTGTTTTTGGTGCCGAGAAACTGCATTGTGGGAATCAACTTGTATTATAGAATCAATTATCTTATGACAAACAGGTTACATTGTTAGCAAAAAGTAGAAGATTGTAACTAATGGAGCCTGTGTTGATTCCTATAGTCAGATGTTCAGATATATTTTTCCTTTAAAATATTTCTGGCGTTTTGAAGACCTATTCCATGACTACTGGTCAAACACACAGGTTCACTGGAATGAAAATAAGTAAACAAAATCATTAATACGAAATATATTACAATGCCCTCGTTCTTGACTAAAATACTTTTCTTCTGTCTTGAAATCATCGTTCACTAAAGGAATGTTGTCACCAATGTTATTCTGAAACAAAAAAAGACAACGACACTAACTGGGTCGAATGATTAGATCGTAGAATTTTAGAAAAATATTCTTCACGTTGTTTTGGTAACGTTTTTTCATAATATGCTCGCTCTTCTATCCGTGATGTACAAGCAAATCACTCGCTACAAAGCAGGAAGTATTAGAGAAGGATGTAGCTTGTGTTGTTGACAACGTCATCCAAGGACCTATTCAGCAAGTCCCCCCCGCCCCTCACCACCGCAAACTCTAGGAAAGGAAAATGAATTTCTGCTCAGTTGCACGGGAAGACGTTGCAATTCAGAATCAGAGTGAAGAAAGTCAGAACATTTAATGGATGGGGTTTGTTTTGAACTATAGTTGCATAAAGTACAGATGTATGTAGGTCCTGAACTACTTCGCCTGGAACTGCCAACCTAGGGAAGCAATTGGTTGTTACCCATTACCGAATGTTCTGTGTCCTCCGATTTTGTTTCGTTTGTGCGTTGCTTCTTTTGAAATGAGTAATGTGACAAACACTAATCTACCAACGATTTCGAGTCCCATTCTCACAACACAAGAAGGAATCGTCGATTGCTACCACCGTATGTCAGTTCTGTTTACGCACAATCAAAAATGGTGGATATAGACTATGAGAAGGATGCGGGCGTTTTTCACCCGCACCGCTCCTCTTCCGTAACTTCTCGTTTGTTTACGCTCTCGGCAGGCTGTCGCGTTACAGTGTCTGCACTATAGCATGTTTAGTGAATGATAAACACAGATTTTTAAATGATTCTGAGCTCTATTTTGCAAGAAATTCCTCCTCACTTAGTCTACCACACAGAAGATCCCCCACACTCCACCCAGCCGCGCGGGATTAGCCGAGCGGGCTTAGGCGCTGCAGTCGTGGACTGCGCGGCTTGTCCCGGCGGAGGTTCGAGTCCTCCCTCGGGCATGGTTGTGTGTGTTTGTCCTTAGGATAATTTAGGTTATGTAGTGTGTAAGTTTAGGGACTGATGACCTTAGCAGTTAAGTCCAATAAGATTTCACACACATCTGAACATCTCTGAACACTCCACCCATTCCATCTCGAATCCTGAGGAAACTTTTACATTCGGGCCTAAGAAATACAGAGTGACGCGATCCACATCAAAAGTGTCTTGTTAGATGGTTTGAACGTGACTGTACCACTCGTAAATGAAACAGGACTATGAAAATCACTCCTTGGATGCCATGTACTCTGCAGCCTCACACACAGGTTTAGATGTACATGAATGAGAGGATTTTATATGGTGTTTATATTTCAGGACTGCAGTGAAACAAAATAAGTGTATAGTTTCGTTACTAATTCAGATTTTGTAATTGAGATCTTTTCCTCGAATTCGTAGGATAATGATTTCATGTTGCACAAAATGACAGTGGAACAGTTATAAATTTTACGAATTCAAAGTCCGTCCTATGTCTGTATTTCGGTTTTTATTTCTTTTTGTTTCCAAAATTTATTTCGGAGTGAAACCTCCATCGTCAGGGTTTCCTAGAGGCAGTCAACATGTTTCATCATGAAATGGGGTAGCAAGCACATCTGAGGGATGTTATGTTATTATGTAAATGGAAAACCGTCAAAAGAAAAAAGCAAGGTGTGTCTCCATATTCAAAGAATCTGTTCTACTTCTGCTCGATGCAGAAACTCTTCTCAGATTTTTGGTTTCAATTACATGAAAACATAATTGACAAACAAGAGTACGAAAATATTGAGAGAAAACATATTATGTATGTACATGGGAAACAAATGATCGCTACTAAGAAAAAAAAAGAGCTATCTGTATGTTCAGGGAATCTGCTCCATACAGAAATTCTTCATAGATTTTTGAGAGGAAACATACATAGTATGTATGTTTACTCTAAAACATCCGAGAACAATTTCTGTACGGAGCAGAAGTGAAACAGATTCTCTGAATATGCAGAGATCTGTCTTTTTTTTTTCTAAGTAGCGATCATTTGCTTCCCATCTCCATAACCAAAGATATTCACTTAAGATAGTTGCCATTTATGAACAGGTTACATTGGATCAGTAAGATTGTTGAAAAGAAGTACTTTATATTACTATAGTTAATTTTTGTGTAGCAGCTTACAATCGGTGCGATACTATAAAAGAGCAGCACCTGTTTGATTACGAATATTAATTTTAGCGCAGTTAAGGATGACGCGATATTTTCTAGAAATTTTGGCTTAAAGTATCCCACTCATTGCAAGTTCTTATTTCAAAATGTCTTTCCTCTGTTCCTTCAGATCAAGTTATCATAAAAATTAATTGTAAAACCGCGAATTATTTTTTCCATTGTGTTTTACATAATTTCTCTTTTAATAGTCACTTACGTAATTTCTCATAGTAGTAACATAGTTATGGTCTTACACCTATAACACAGAACTACCGTAAGCAAATATTTTGGTGGTTCAAATGGCTCTCAGCACTATGGGACTTAACATCTGAGGTCATCAGTCCAGTAGAACTTACAACTACTTAAACCTAACTAACCTAAGGACATCACACTCATTAATACCCGAGGCCGGATTCGAACCTGCGACCGTAGCGGTCACGTGGTTTCAGACTGAAGCGCCTAGAACCGCTCGGCCACACTGACCGGCAAATATTTTGGTCAAATAAGATGTTTTTTCTCAATTTTTTCGTACTACTGTTTGTTAACGATATGTTTATATAATGGAAACCGACAGTCTTAGAGGAATTTCGCCATGGTCCACCAATGATGCAAATTCTTGCAAGATACAGGTAAGCTATAGAAGTGTAGCGCTCATATGCTTTTCTTTTCATTGATGTAAGAATATAACCGTCGTCAGATGTGTTTGCTTCACCAGGTTAAGGTGAAAAACCTCGCGCGAATACTGGAATCCCTGAACGTGGAAGTTTCATTCCGAAATACGTATCTGAAATAAAAACTTGAAATACTGAAGTAGAGTCACCCGACAGACTTAAAATCCCGAAATATATACATTTTGGTTACGTCGAACGTGACTTGGAACAAAAGTTTACGATTGTTCCCGTTTTCTCCTACCGGCGGATTGTTAAAGCACGACACATGCACGGTTAAATGCAAATAAAGTCAGAGGAGCTCGAGTGGAACATCTGTCTTGGAAAAATTCCGATGACGAAAGAATCGTTTATGTCCAGCTTACTGCAGTAAATGGAAGTGGGAGCACGATCCACTCATTGTTCAAGTGTGAGACGACGTCGTACGGCTTGGAGGAGACAGAGGTTGGGCCATATGGTGGGCTTCCGGTTGGGACGGCGGTCGCTCGAGAAAGGCTTTCACACGAGAGCTCCTGAGAAACACTCTGTTCGTCGTTCCGAGAAATGAGTGACGAGAGCCAGAGTAAAGGGAAATCCGCTTATGCAACGCAGCTGCGACGCTCTTTCAGGGCTGGCGCACCACACACAAGGTGCAGTTGCTCGTTCTACTCGTGCTGGTGCTAGTCCTGGCACACGTCAGGTTCTGCCCCAGCGTCCGTTCCCCAGCCCACCCTCTATTGTAATCTACTGCTTTCTCTCTCCCTCTCTGTGCGTGCGTGTGTTTGTGTGTGTGTGTGTGTGTGTGTGCCCTCTCCTCCCCACCTCTCCCTCTATCTATCACCGCCTCCCTTAAACTCAAAACTGTCTCTCGCTCTCCCTCCCCCACCCCCACCCCCACCCCCACCCCCTCTCTCTCTCTCTCTCTGTCTCTCAGTTTCTGTTTTTGTCTCTTTCTCTGTCCATTCTCTTGTGACGCCGATTACGTACGTGGGGACCTTAACTGTCTCAGCTATTACAGAAAGCATGAGCTTAGCGTTACAGGTTATGATTAAATACTGTCATTCGAAATTAATATTGCCATGGAAAACATCTGTGGATGGAAAAAGAGCGTAGTTTTTTCACCTTATCATAATAAATAATTATATATATGACATAATGCATGATAGTAGTGTACATTATTCAACCAGCTTGTGACCTGTACCTTACAGGGTATGTTGTACTGTTAGCGACAAGAGAGCGCTATAGGTATTGGCTCTGTGATTGTCGGGTAGATGATAGTTCGAACTCATGAGGGACCGACGGGTCTGTGAAGCGAGAAAGGAGCAACAAGAAAAAAAAGGAACATATCAATTAACAGGCAGTACGGTATACCTGGTCACCCTGAAGAAGTACTGTCGCATTGAAGACGACGAATGAAACATTAGTTTTACAGTTGTTTTAGTGATTCATAATGACACACCATACCATCCAATATGGTTTCACTGAAATTCTCATTGGTCGTGGAAATCTACACAGTAGTGATTGTCAAGAAGATTATAACGAAGGGTCCCTTTTGGAACGCTGACGGAAGCTTTAGTGGTTACTGGAGTAGTGCTCACCGAAGAAGGCCTGAGGCAGGCAGCTATTCTGTGGCGAACGCAAGGGAATACCCCGTGACAGGTCTCCCGCTGGGTTCCTTCTGGTCCCATGTGCAAAAGCGGCGTGCGACCAGAAGAACAAGTTGGACATCTAGCGATGATCTCTGTGTTTAGTCATAACTATCATGTTATTTGTAAGATACTGGATAAACCATAATACAACCAGAGACACCATTTAACAATAAGTATAGCATAGCCCAGTAACATTTCTAGTAGAATTGTCAACAAGCATATGCAATCATACAATATCGCTGATCATCTGACATAATTGTCGTCACTAAATTTCAGCTGGAAATTAAGTTTAGTTCTGTCCAGTATTCATGAAATGTCAGAGATAGCGCACAACTGATTACTACTAGAATAACAACGAATGTAGAATAACAATGAATGTAATCAGTAAACAAACAGCCATCAACAGAAATAAGAAAATCGCTGATTATCTGTCACAAGAGCTGTTCAATTTCAAATGGCTCTGAGCACTATGGGACTTAACTGCTGAGGTTATCAGTCCCCTAGAACTTAGAACTACTTAAACCTAACTAACCTAAGGACATCACACACATCCATGCCCGAGGCAGGATTCGAACCTGCGACCGTAGCGGTCGCGCGGTTCCAGACTGTAGCGCCTAGAACCACTTGACCACCCAGGCCGGCAAGAGCTGTCACTAAATGTCAACAACAGATTAAGATTTATATCCGACGACTAACAAACGAAAAGTCAGAACGTACTAAAAAACTGGTTATCATTGCTACATCAACGTAAAATATAATCAGTAAGAAATACACTCCTGGAAATGGAAAAAAGAACACATTGACACCGGTGTGTCAGACCCACCATACTTGCTCCGGACACTGCGAGAGGGCTGTACAAGCAATGATCACATGCACGGCACAGCGGACACACCTGGAACCGCGGTGTTGGCCGTCGAATGGCGCTAGCTGCGCAGCATTTGTGCACCGCCGCCGTCAGTGTCAGCCAGTTTGCCGTGGCATCCGGAGCTCCATCGCAGTCTTTAACACTGGTAGCATGCCACGACAGCGTGGACGTGAACCGTATGTGCAGTTGACGGACTTTGAGCGAGGGCATATAGTGGGCATGCGGGAGGCCGGGTGGACGTACCGCCGAATTGCTCAACACGTGGGGCGTGCGGTCTCCACAGTACGTCGATGTTGTCGCCAGTGGTCGGCGGAAGGTGCACGTGCCCGTCGACCTGGGACCGGACCGCAGCGACGCACGGATGCACGCCAAGACCGTAGGATCCTACGCAGTGCCGTAGGGGACCGCACCGACACTTCCCAGCAAATTAGGGACACTGTTGCTCCTGGGGTATCGACGAGGACCATTCGCAACCGTCTCCATGAAGCTGGGCTACGGTCCCGCACACCGTTAGGCCGTCTTCCGCTCACGCCCCAACATCGTGCAGCCCAACTCCAGTGGTGTCGCGACAGGCGTGAATGGAGGGACGAATGGAGACGTGTCGTCTTCAGCGATGAGAGTCGCTTCTGCCTTGGTGCCAATGATGGTCGTATGCGTGTTTGGCGCCGTGCAGGTGAGCGCCACAATCAGGACTGCATACGACCGAGGCACACAGGGCCAACACCCGGCATCATGGTGTGGGGAGCGATCTCCTACACTGGCCGTACACCACTGGTGATCGTCGAGGGGACACTGAATAGTGCACGGTACATCCAAACCGTCATCGAACCCATCGTTCTACTATTCCTAGACCGGCAAGGGAACTTGCTGTTCCAACAGGACAATGCACGTCCGCATGTATCCCGTGCCACCCAACGTGCTCTAGAAGGTGTAAGTCAACTACCCTGGCCAGCAAGATCTCCGGATCTGTCCCCCATTGAGCATGTTTGGGACTGGATGAAGCGTCGTCTCACGCGGTCTGCACGTCCAGCACGAACGCTGGTCCAACTGAGGCGCCAGGTGGAAATGGCATGGCAAGCCGTTCCACAGGACTACATCCAGCATCTGTACGATCGTCTCCATGGGAGAATAGCAGCCTGCATTGCTGCGAAAGGTGGATATACACTGTACTAGTGCCGACATTGTGCATGCTCTGTTGCCTGTGTCTATGTGCCTGTGGTTCTGTCAGTGTGATCATGTGATGTATCTGACCCCAGGAATGTGTCAATAAAGTTTCCCCTTCCTGGGACAATGAATTCACGGTGTTCTCATTTCAATTTCCAGAAGTGTAGAACCAGAAACAACTATACTGCATAGTAATCAGGACTTGAAAACGTATGTGACATTATATTATTCATAAGTAACTTACATGCAATACAATAAATGTTCCAAAATTTATAAGGTGCTCTAATACAGGTAAATAGGCCTACAGTTCAAATGAAATAGCACTACTGGCCATTAAAATTGCTACACCAAGAAGAAATGCAGATGATAAACGGGCATTCATTGGACAAATATATTATACTAGAACTGACATCTGATTAGATTTTCACGCAATTGGGTGCATAGATCCTGAGAAATCAGTACCCAAAACAACCACCTCTGGCGTAATAAGGGCCTTGATACGCCTGGGCATTGAGTCAAACGGAGCTTGGATGGCATGTACAGGTACAGCTGCCCATGCAGCTTCAACACGATACCACAGTTCATCAAGAGTAGTGACTGGCGTATTGTGACGAGCCAGTTGCTCGGCCACAATTGACCAGACGTTTCAATTGTTGAGAGATCTGGAGAATGTACTGGCTATGGCAGCAGTCGAACATTTTCTGTATCCAGAAAGGCCCGTACAGGACCAGCAACATGCGGTCGTGTATTATCCTATTGAAGTGTAAGGTTTCGCAGAGATCGAATGAAGGGTAGAGCCACGGTCGTAACACATCTAAAATGTTCACTGTTCAAAGTGCCGTCAATGCGAACAAGAGATGACCGAGACTTGTAACCAATGGCACCCCTTCCATCATGCCGGGTGATATGCCAGTATGGCGATGACGAATACTCGCTTCCAATGTGCGTTCACCGTGATGTCGCCAAACACGGGTGTGACCATCATGATACTGTAAACAGAACCTGGATTCATCCGAAAAAATGACGTTTTGCCATTCGTGCACCCAGGTTCGTCGTTGAGTATACCATCGCAGGCGCTCCTGTCTGTGATTCAGCGTCAAGGGTTAGCGCAGCCATGGTCTCCGAGCTGATAGCCCATGCTGCTGCAAATGCCGTCGAACTGTTGGTGCAGATGGTTGTTGTCTTGCAAACGTCCCCATCTGTTGACTCAGAGATCGAAACGTGGATGCAAGATCCGTAACAGCCATGCAAATAAGAAGCCTGTCATCTCGACTGCTAGTAATACGAGGCCATTGGGATCCAGCACGGCGTTCCGTTTTACCCTCCTGAACCCACCGATACCATAGTCTGCTAACAGGCATTGGATCTCGACGAACGCGAGCAGCAATGTCGCGATACGATAAATCGCAATCGCAATAGGCTACAATCCGACCTTTATCAAAATCGGAAACGTGATGGTACGCATTTCACCTCCTTACACGAGGCATCACAACAACGTTTCACCAGGCAACGCCGGTCAACTGCTGTTTGTGTATGAGAAATCGATTGGAAACTTTCCTCATGTCAGCACGTTGTAGGTGTCACCACCGGCGCCAACCTTGTGTGAATGCTCTGAAAAGCTAATCATTTGCATATCACAGTATTTTCTCCCTGTTGGTTAAATTTCGTGTCTGTAGCACGTCACTTCGTGGTGTAGCAATTTTAATGGTCAGTAGTGTAATATTTACAGCAGAGGAACTGGTTATACAAATATATTATACTTTGTTACTATATGTAAGTTATGGGCATCAATAAGAAAAGATACCTTATTATACAGAAAATGCCATAATAAAATGGAGTAATACGGTTTGATGACGAGATCTAAACAGACATGGAACAACTTCGGATGGGGCATGATATGAATTTTTCTCAAGCGATTTAGAATAACAAAGGGATAATGTAACTCTGGATAGACAGAGGAGTATTTGAAGCACTTAACTCTCGAATACATTCTGCGGCCTATCTCAAGTGACTATTAATGGCAGACTGGCTCTCCACGTGAAACATATCTCCCTTTTGGCAGTTGTCAGGAAGGGATAGCACTGGTAGGACTTATCCCCCAGACAGTGAAATAACGACGTCCCCACACAGCCTGTCTGCGAGGAGAACGCTTCGTTCAGCCCAATCTTACCTACACACTACTGCAAATATCTCCAGATGCCACACATTAGAGGCGCACAGATTAGTTTGCGAAGTGGCAGACACTGTGATAACCGATCGCGGAATAGAAAAGCTACTACAATAACTTAATAATGGAAAGGCATCAGGACCAGATGAGATACCCATAAGATTCTAGAAAGATTATGCGAAAGAACTTGCTCCATTTATAGCAGCAGTTTACTGTAGATCACTAGAGCAAAGAAGGGTACATAGTATTTTCAAGAATGGCCGCAGAACTGATGCACACAATTATAGATCTATATCACTGCCGTCACTCTTCTGTAGAATTATGGTAAATGTTTTATGCTCAAGAATCATTACGGTTTTGGAAAACGAACGATCTTCTCTATAAAAATCAACGCGAAGCCTGAAAACAGAGATCTTGCGAAAATCAATTCGTTCTGTTCTTCCATGAGATCCACAGCGATGTAAACAACGGCGCTCAGGTTAATTCCATATTCCTTGACTTCAGGAAAGTACTTGACACCTTCCCGCGCTGCCGTTTAGTAGAAAAAATACGTGCTTGGCGAGAAGTGGGCCAGAGTTGTGACTGGACTCAAGAATTCCTTGCAAATAGAACCCAACACGTCGCCCTTAACGGAACAAAATCGACGGGTGTAAAGGAATTTCCGGAGTACCCATGGAAGTGTGAAAGGACCGTTACTGTTTGCAGTGTATATAAATGATGTAGTAGGAAGCGTGGAAAGCTCTCTAAGCGTGTTCGCAGATGATCTATATCTATAAAATGTAGAAACTGCTAGAAAACAATATCGATTTGCAGAATGGCTTGCAGAGGACTGATGAATAGCGCATGCTCTGGCAGCTGACCCTGAACGTAAATAAATGTAACATATTGCGCATTCATACGAAAAGAAATCCACTACTGAACAGCTACACTATCGACGACAAATTTCTAGAAATAGTATATACATTAAAATATCTGGGAGTAACTATCCAGAGCCACCATAATGGAATGACCAAGTAAAACAAATAATAGGAAAAGCAGCTGCCAGACTGAGAGTCATAGGAAGAAACTTAAGGAAATGTAATTCATCCACGAAGGAAGTGGCTTGTAAGCTGGTTATTCGACTGATTCTTGAGTAATGTTCATCAATCTGGAATCCCTACCAGGCAGAACTGATAGAAGAGAAGAGCCAAAGAAGAGTGGCGCGTTTCGTCACTGGACCGTCAAATCGGCGCTACAGCGTTACCGAGATGCTAAAAAGACTCCTGTGGCAGATGTTACAAGAGAGGCATTATGCATAATAGGGAGGTTACTACTGAAATTTCGAGAGAGCACTTCCCCTGAAGAGTCGGACAACGTATTACTTCCTGCCACATACATTTCGTGTAATGAGCACGACGTGAAAATTCTAGAAGTTAGAACCTATACAGAGGTTTATCGACGTTCTTCCCATGTGCCATTCGCGTGTGGAACTTAGTCGGGGCGGTCAATCAGTGGTACGAGAAGTATCCTCCATGACACACCATTAAGTGGCTTGGGGAGTATGATGTCAACGTAACATGTCACCAAATAATATTTGGACAGTGCTACGACCGAGCTGTGTTGTGTTGTTCTGGCGGCAGCGAGGACAGCTGCGTTCGAAGGAGGATTGCGGGTTCGCCGCGCCTGGCGCGACCTCCGGGTTGCGCACAATTTGTCACGCGCGGATTTTCGTCAGGCGTCTGCGTCGGCCTGTCCCTCGCCTTTCTCGCCGACAGTAGGTAGAAAAATCAGCTGCCTGTCACGCTGACAGCTACCGGCGTCCGCCCCACGTCATCTCGGCAACAGCCGAGAGCGCGTACTCCGTTGCTAGGGCGGCGGTAGTCCACCGGCTGGCCTTATCCCCCCATCAGTAAGGATTTGGGGTAGGGAAGTCACAAGATGCGATGTACGAAACTGGACAAGAATTTTTGACAACTGTGGAGGCATAATATTCGGTGAGCGTAATGATGTACAGGAGCCATCGACAACATATGATGGACACTGCTGTTTTCCAGGATGTAACAAATGAGAATCAAATGTTACCTTGTAAGGTTTCTAGTTCATTTTTAGTAATCACTTTACCATCGGGTGAGCAAGATATATGAGAGAGGCGAAATACCCTCAGACTTCAAGAAGAATATAATAATTCCAATACCAAAGAAAGTAGGTGTTGACAGATGTGAAAATTACCGAACTTTCAGTTTAATGAGTCACAGCTGCAAAATACTAACGGGAATTCTTTACAGACGAATGGAAAAGCTGATAGAAGCCGACTTCGGTGAATATCAGTTTGGATTCCGTAGAAATGTTGGAACACGTGAGGCAATACTGACCCTACGACTTATCTTAGAAGAAAGATTAAGGAATGGCAAACCCACATTTCTAGCATTTGTAGACTTAGAGAAAGCTTTTGACAATGTTGATTGGAACACTCTCTTTCAAATTCTGAAGGTGGCAGGCGTAAAATACAGGGAGCGAAAGGCTATTTACAATTTGTACAGAAACCAAATGGCAGTTATGAGAGTCGAGGGACATGAAAGGAAAGCAGTGGTTGGGATGGGAGTGAGACAGGGTTGTAGCCTCTCCCCGACGTTATTCAATCTGTATATTGAGCAAGCAATAAAGGAAACAAATGAAAAGTTCAGAGTAGGTATTAAAATCCATGGAGAAGAAATAAGAACTTTGAGGTTCACCGATGACATTGTAATTCTGTCAGAGACAGCAAAGGACTTGAAAGAGAAGTTGAACGGAATGGACAGTGTCTTGAAAGGAGGGTATAAGATGAACATCAACAAAAGCAAAACGAGGATAATGGAATGTAGTCGAATTCAGTCGGGTGATGCTGAGGAAATTAGATTAGGAAATGAGACACTTAAAGTAGTAAAGGAGTTTTGCTATTTGGTGAGCAAAATAACTGATGATGGTCGAAGTAGAGAGGATATAAAATGTAGACTGGCAATGGCAAGGAAAGCGTTTCTGAAGAAGAAAAATTTGTTAACATCGAGTATAGATTTAAGTGTCAGGAAGTCGTTTCTGAAAGTATTTGTATGGAGTGTAGCCATTTTGGAAGTGAAACGTGGACGATAAATAGTTTAGACAAGAAGAGAATAGGAGCTTTCGAAATGTGGTGCTACAGAAGAATGCTGAAGATTAGATGGGTAGATCACATAACTAATGAGGAGGTATTGAATAGAATTGGGGAGAAGAGGAGCTTGTGGTACAAGTTGACTAGAAGAAGGGACCGGTTGGTAGGACATGTTCTGAGACATCGAGGGATCACCAATTTAGTACTGGAGGGCGGCGTGGAGGGTAAGAATCGTAGGTGGAGACAAAGAGATGAATACACTAAACAGATTCAGAAGGATGTAGGCTGCAGTAGGTACTGTGAGTCGAAGAAGCTTGCACAGGATAGAGTAGCATGGAGAGCTGCATCAAACCAGTCTGAGCACTGAAGACCACAACACAATCAGGGAAAGAGTCCCGAGCTTCATATTTCTATTGGATTTGTCATGTTTCATATTTGTACGCTAAAACTTCTTCAAACACTAGTTTTCGATAGTCGATACGTTACGCAGTGGAGCTTCTGAGTAGAACCACTGACCTTTGGTTGCTATAGTCCGACCCTCGAAAGAGGCACGGACGGGGATTGCGTTGTTGGCAATTTCAAGCGACAGCTGCCGAATGCGCATGCGCGTGGTTTCCGGTTGAAGAAATCATATATCCTGCAATTTATGTCTCTCGCTTGCTTATGCACGATTTATCACTTACCACACCATCAGCGACGACAACTCGCAACAAATAGAATAGAAATTCACAAAAGAACTCGTTACGATCATGTTTAATGCTCGCATTAGCTACGGCATCCACAGCAACGCGCTCAGAACAGTTCTGAACGCTGCGCTGGGCTGCGTATTACATGCTCATCACTTCAAGCAATACTGAGTTTCTGTTGCCAAAGGTAAGCCAAAAAATTTGTAAGGGCCAGCTACAGTACAGACGAAATAGTAAGAGCATGTACAGTTGGATGTTGCTTTTCAAAATTTATTATCCGTACATGGTGCAGTTTTCATGCAGTTAACTCTTTCGAAAACACACAGGTACTTACAAATAACCCGGCCATTTCATGTCCATGTCTCAACTGTGAACGTAAAACATCGTATCCCTATGATTCGTGTCCGTGTCGAATATTGTAGTTGTGTTGTCTCACTCTGGTTTTCACTTTGCTTAGCGAAAAAAAAATGCATTTTATTACACTTCTACAGCTCTGCTATGGCAGCTTTGCAGACTGCAGCGAATGCTGTTTCATCCACTAGCAGTGTGTGACTACGAAAAATGGAGAATCAACAGCTGGACTACTCCTGTCCGCCCCTTGTGAATGCTAGTTTTAAATGCCGTTCGTGCCGTCGACTGCGCTGTGTCTGTTTTGAAGTGTAGTGTCGAATCGTTTCGCGTAACATTTACGTTATACTGAAAAGATGCACTATTTCATTCGTGTTATTTCTGCTGGTAACTCGTCATGCTGACCCCTTGAAAGTAGTACACCATTTTGATTAGTTTTGGAGCTATGCTACCCTTTACGTATGGAGTGGGGGGGGGGGGGGGGAAGGGGTGGGAGGGAGAGAGAGAGATAGAGAGAGAGAGAGAGAGAGAGAGAGAGAGCGAGAGAGAGAGAGAGAGGGACAGACAGACAGACAGACAATGCAGTCTGTCTGGTCAATTCTGTTGCTCCTTCTGGAAAGCACCCTGTTCGTTTTTCCATACGTTTGAAACGTTTCGTTTGCGCTTCTCTGGCAGAACTGGCGTAATTTTCTTCATGTTCAAAAGTCGAAGCTCTGTTTGAGACAAAGGTATTATTATGTAGAGGTAGGTAGCTCTTCACTAATTGACTGTTAACATGTTATCCTATAAATGTGACTGCATTTAATAAGTAAATGTGTTCTATACACATTGCACAGTTTAGTAATATGTAATTGCGTGTTACTCCGGATTTCCTACGCAAGAATGATGCCTCTGATTTGAGACTCAGTGACGGTATCTGAACATGTTGTTGTCGTAGTCTACACCAGCGATTCTCAATCTATGGGGTGCGTCCCTATAGGGGAACGAGATACCACTAAATGGGGGGCGACAGCTCACTGAAAAGAAAAGAAAAGTAATAATTCAAAAACCGGTTAATTTACTGACAGAAAAGAAAATCAAAACACATTCTGCCGAATAAAAAATTAAAATTTACATTTACTGTTATATAACGCACTTTTAAGTAGAACTGTGTCGGTACTGCACAATTCATTTAATAATCAACTTTTCAATAATAAATTAGATAACGAGATCTGTAATTATCAATGTCTCCCTTTGACCTGGTTTTGAGAGCAAAGTTTTTCGAAGGAATGTTTAATATTATAAATAGGCACTCTCAGTTCTTTTTTCTGCGTTTAGCTGAAATCAGTATTTTGTCTTCAAGCCAGCCGACAGAGAAAATCCAGTTTCTCAAAAGCAGGATGTGGAAAGTAGTAAGAGTACGTGAAATATTCTTGTTTTCAGTCGAGAAAACTCATTGATCCATCCTTGCCCCTAATTCAAAGAGCGATTTATTGCTAAATTATTTTCTGATTTCGCCATTTGCCGTCAAATCTATGAGGACTTCTTCTTCGGTAGTTGAGAGATCTTCTGCAGCTATTTTCGCACGCTACCTGTGGACAGAGTGCAGCTGAGTGCCACCGCTTTTCGTTTTGTCAGTGTGGCGGATCGGTGCTGCGAAATAGCAATAAATTTACTCATTCTTTGTAATTTTGGGAAAAAGGGCAATGAGAAATGAAAATTATCATCGAAGGTTGAGAAACCTTGGCCTATGGTATGAAGACTGGTTTCATAAATCTCTCCACCCTAATCTATCCTGTGTAACACTCTGCATAGCTACTGCAAAGTACATCAAACTGCACTTGCAAATCTTGGTGCCTTCTGCAATTTTTACGATCCCGCCCCGCCCTTCCAATGTACACATACTTCTCGCTATTACCAGATTGACCATTCCTTGACGGTTCAAGATGATAGGATAGCTGATTCCTTCTTTTAATCAAGTTATGACACAAATTTTTTTTGTGTCTACTTTGCTTTCGCCTCGTAATAGCTAACGTGGAATATTTTCCTCCAGACAAGCACCAAACCCCGACACGCCGAGTAGACTCAAGGGTTACAACTCAGCCGTTAGACAGTTGCGCATCAGCTACTAGACAGTTACGAACCATCAGTCAGACAGTGCACTGCGGTGTTTGCAAATAGCGCAGTACAGGACTCTGAAGACTACCCTACCCTATTTTCGGCTAGTAGTAGAATGTCAGTAAGAATTACAGGCTGATACAGTGAAAATCCAGAGCGATTCCGTAATGGTGTTACAAAATTTCAGGAATTATGGGAAGCGTACATATATCAGTTGGAGCTAGGGAACCATGGTTCTGAAACGCCCGAATCCGAAGTTACAAGCGAAAAATCGATCTAATACCTCTGATAGTGCAATATATGTATCGGTAGTGTTGTTGCGAATATTATAGGATTGGAAAGTTTCAGAGGTGGTGGTATGGACCGGAAAAAGAAAAAAATATGTGCTGTAAACGTGGGCTCTAAAATGCATACCTTAAGAGAGATATGCGCACTTATTCACTAGTGATCTGTTCATAGTAGCGAAGATGGGCAAGTGCTCTTAGCTTAAAGATATGCAATTTAGCGCCAGTATTTACTGGATTTTTTAATGAAATATGGAAACCAAAGAGTCTGCAGTGGAAGAATTGTCTTTCACAGTATCGAAGATCAGCAGTGCTCATAGCTCTTAAGGTATGTGTTTTAGAGCCCATGTTTACTAAATATTTTGTTCTTGTTTTGGACCATACTACCAACTCTGTAAGTTGCCTACCCTACAATCTTAGCAGAAACAGTACAGGTACATGTATTCCACTAACAGAGGTATCTGAACGATTTTCGTTATAACTTTCGATTCGGTCGTTTCCGGACCAGGATCCCTTACCCCAAAATTATATATGTATCGTTTCCATCATCCCTCAAAGTTTGTAACACCTTCATGGAATCACCCAGTATGAAGACTGCGAATAGCCAGGAAAGATATTTAGATATCATTGGATCGGGTTTAGGACATCAAGTACCACGCATCAGACTGTACCGAAGTTCAGTGCCATTTGTAACGTACTCTGTTAAAAATCTTATTGGTTATTTCTTAGTGTGTTTCCACAGCTTTCTTATAGCGCTGCCCTCTCAGACAAGTGTGTATTTGCAAACGTGCAAAATCAGCTACCACTGAGAAAAGGTAGTAGTGCAAGTTTTCTGCTACCGCCGGCGTTTGGACAGAATTAATAGTAACATTCAGTTACTACTACAGTCACTACCTAAATAACAAAACTCATCTATTACTCTTAGCGTCTCATTCCCTAATGTTATTCCGTGAGAATCACTTGACTTAGACTGCGTTCTATTATCCTTATTTTATTTTTGTTGACGTTCATCTTATAACGTCTCCAGATGCTATCCATTCCATTTAACTGCTCTTCCAAGAAATTTGCCGTCTCAGACAGAACTATTGTGTCATCAGAAAACGCCTAAGTTTTAATTGTGATGCCTGAACTTTAATTTTCTTTTCAAGTTCACCACATTCACGTAGGATACGGTGTCCTAAAATTGATACGGCAAAAACTTTCGAAAAAATGACTATCCGTCTGTTCATAAGAAAATCACACCTATCACAAACATTTCTATTCTTTAATTTACGTCTATGGTCACAATCTTTTCTGTTTAACAGATTACCGGTTTCGGTCTTTAATGACCATCATCAGATCTGTCTCATAAAAGCAAAGTCCTAATGCACTGCAGCCATAGTGGCATAGTCAACTGTTAAATGCGGAATCAGCACCAGCATTTAACAGTTGACTATGCCACTATGGCTGCAGTGCATTAGGACTTTGCTTTTATGAGACAGATCTGATGATGGTCATTAAAGACCGAAACCGGTAATCTGTTAAACAGAAAAGATTGTGACCATAGACGTAAATTAAAGGAAACTAATTACATATACGGGTCACTGTGTTTTTTCGCGACGATGTCGCATCTCGTGAAACATTTCTATTGTTAGGAACAGTTAGTCGTTACATTTATGCGAATACTGGTTATGTATCTACCAAATTCATTTTAGACACACTCGAAAAATTATGCTCTGTGTGGTGAAATATTTATTATTATCCCATCTATTACCAAACAATCATTATAATCCTCAAATATCACACGGCCCGTCCCAGAATATGACGGAGGTTCGTTCCTAAAAGTTATACACCGTCGCCTAATTCCCAGACACCAGCCAACCAGCCACACAGCGGTGTACCACGGGCTGTCGCCTTACCAAAAGTCCGCGGCAAAATCGCTGGAGACCACGTCTACAGCAGTAAACTCATTGCTGAAAAAAAAAAAAAAGGAGGAAACTGCTTCTGATTCCGACATCTGTTTATAGAGTGGCGACAGCATGGATCAAGTCTGCCCCTTTGGATAATTTACACCACATGCTATTGCATTGTCTGATCTAGCACATCTAAGTGGAGGCGATTATAATTGGCTAATATCCGTCGAGGAAAGAGATATTCATATAGTTACAGATACGTCTACACCATACGAAAAGTACTGGCAGATGACCCACCAGTTATGGTTGTAGAGTTTGTAAGGACAAAACAGTTTTTAAACTAAAAGAAAAGAAAATTTCTATAATTAATAAGAGTGGTGTGATAGAGACATTGCCAGTTTCTCATGTTGTTATTGGGGTGGGAAACAGCAAACGAGGAGTCTGCTCTATGTTTAATGATCCTGCTGATACTCATGAAAAACAAGCCAATGATTCTAATTTATGTATCTATTATTTTTTATATTAGTGTCAATATAGAGGGTGCAACTAAATTTTTTTACAGACTTTGAGGACTTGTAGTGAGGACCGAGACGGTTAAGTGGAACTAGTGTCGGGGAACGTACCGTTTCCTTGCTACACACCAAATACCACAACACGCCGTTGTTTATCACCTGGGTCCATTTCAAGCACGGCTCGATGTAACAATCATCGATGCCAACACAGACAGAGTACATCCGTACCTTGTCCGGAAAACATGATCCCCACTCCTTGTCCTCCAGCATCCGCCACAGTCATAACCGACGCCAGTAGATCTCCCTCGGATAGCACAGGAAAACAAGGATATTATATGAGGCAACAGGTAGTAGCATGCGTACAAGCGTAACATCAGGTACAAAACTCTCTGGAGAGATCACTAACTCAACTGAATGGCATACACTGAAACGCCAAAGACACTGGTATAGGCATACCTATTCAAATACAGAGATATGTAAACAGGCAGAATACAGCGCTGCGGTCCGCAACGCCTATATAAGACAAGTGTCTGGCGCAGTTGATAAATCAGTTACTGTTGCTACAATGGCAGGTTATGTAGATTTAAGTGGGTTTGAACGTGGTGTTATAGTCGGCGTACGAGTAATGGGACACAGCATCTTCAAGGTAGCAATGAAGTGGGGATTTCTCCGTACGCCCATTTCACGAGTGTACCGTGAATATCAGGAATCCGATAAAACATCAAATCTTCAACATCACTGATGATAGAAAAAAATCCTGCAAGAAGGGGACCAACGACGACTGAAGCGAATCGTTCAACGTGACAGAAGAGCAATCCTTCCGCAAATTTCTGCAAATTGCAATGCTGGGCCATCAACAAGTGTCAGTATGCGAACCATACAACAAAACATCACCGACACGGGCTTTCGGAGGCGAAGGCCCACTCGTGTACCGTTGATGGCAGCACGAAACAAAACTTTATGCATCGCCTGGACCTGTCAACACCGAAATTGGACTGTTGATGACTGGAAACATGCTTCCTGGTCGGACGAGTCTCGTTTCAAATCGTATCGAGCGGATGAACTTGCATGGGTATGGAGACAATCTATGAATCCATGGATCCTGCATGTCAGCAGGGGACTGCACAAGCTGGTGGAGGCCATGTAATGGTGTGAGGCGTGTGCAGTAGGGGTGATACGGGCACCCCTGATACGCCTAGATACGACTCTAACGGGTGATACGTACGTAAGCATCCTGTCTGATCACCTGGATATACTCATATCCATTGTGTATTCCGACGGACGTGGGCAATTCCAGCACTACAATGCGACACCCCAAATGTCCGGAATTACTACACAGTGGCTCCAGGTACACTCTTCGGAATTTAAAAACTTACGATGGCCACCAAACTCACCAGGCATGGACGTTATTCAGCATCTGGGATGCCTTGAAACGTGTTGTTCAGAAGTCTCCATCCTCTCGTACTCTTACGCTTTGATGGACAGTCCTGCAGGATTGATGGTGACAATTCGCTGCAGCACTACTTCAGACATTAGTCGAGCCCATGCCACGTTGTTTGGTGGCACTTCTGTGTGCTCGCGGGGTCCCTACACGATGTTAGGCAGGTGTACCAGTTTCTTTGGCTCTTCTGTGTATAAACTAACCTGTAGTGGGCATGGGACAGCAGGTGACCGGTGAATGACGTACATACTACGTGGCATCGAAAATGCGGGAGATTTGTATGTGTGTTGTCCTAGTTTGCATGTATCGATAGAACAGCACGTTTCCGAAAACTAGTTCTTATTATAAGTTTGCCCGTCTTGGCACCCACTAAAAGCCTTCAACATCTGTAAAGAGAATTTAGTCCCACGCTGTATTAAGTATACGAGGGACGTTCAATAAGTACTGCAATACATTTTTTTCTACCAGTTTTTGGTTGAAACAATGCGTAATTTGTTTCCTGCTTCAGCCCCTATAGGTTTATGAAGTTCAGATAGGTAGCGGCGCTTTACACAGCCTTCAAAATGGCTTCTGTAAAGGAGGAGCGTTCCAAGCAGAGTGCTGACCATCACAGACATTCATAGGCGCAGATATTCATAGGCGCTTGCACGATGTCTACGGACACCTGTCACCGAGAAGGAGCACGCTGAGTTGTTCGGCGAAGCGTTGGTCATCATCGTAACAAGGTCGCCCAAACTGTCTGATCTCTCGCGTACCAGCCGGCCGTACACAGCTGTGATTCCTGCAGTGTTGGAACATGCGCAAACTCTCATTCGAGGTGATCGTAGGATCACATCCAGACATCGCGCTGCGCAACTGGACGTCTCTGTTGGTACTGCTGACACATTCATCCACCATTTGGGGTACTCAAAAGTGTGTACCAGCTTTGTTCCTCGCCGTCTATCAGAAGACCATAAAGAGCAACGAAGGACCATCTGTACAGAGCTGCTTGCGTGTGACGAGGCTGACTGTGACAATTTTTTGTCGAACATCATCACAGGGGATGAAACATGGGCTCATGACTTCGAACCAGAAATAAAACGACAATCAATGGAGCGGCGCCACCCCATCTCTCCTCCGAAGGAGTGACGTCACACCACCTCTCCTTCGAAGAAAAAGTTCAAAGCCGAACCTTCAGCCGTACGGTCTTCCGAGACTCTGACGGGGTTATTCTGTTTGATATCCTCCCTGATGATGCAGTAATCAACTCTGGAGTTTACTGTGCTACTCTAACGAAACTGAAGAAACAACTTCAGCGTGTTCGTCACCACAAAAATGCTAACGAACTTCTCCTTCTCCATGACAAAGCAAGGTCTCAGACAAATCTGCACACCAGAGACGAGCTTACAAAACTTAATTGAACTGTGCTTCAAAAAATGGCTCTGAGCACTATGGGACTCAACTGCTGTGGTCATTAGTCCCCTAGAACTTAGAACTAGTTAAACCTAACTAACCTAAGGACATCACAAACATCCATGCCCGAGGCAGGATTCGAACCTGCGACCGTAGCGGTCTTGCGGTTCCAGACTGCAGCGCCTTTAACCGCACGGCCACTTCGGCCGGCAACTGTTCTTCCTCGTCCATCCTACAGCCCGGATCTCACGCTTTCCGACCTCCATTTGCTTGGCACAATGAAGGATTCACTCCGCGGGAATCAGCACGTTGATGATGCGCAGGTTACTGAAGCAGCAAGATGTTGGCTCCGACGTCGATCACCGGAGTGATACCATGCGAACATAAAGCGCCTCGCAATAAGGTGCGGTAAGGCCACCGCATTGAACGGAGATTATTTTGAAAAGTAGCGTTCTGTAGCAAAAAGAGATGGGGAGTAATATGTTATATTGGAATCCTGAATAAAACCAACCAACTTTCTAAAAAATATGTGTTGCATTACTTATTGAAATCCCTAGTATTTGTCAACAATTCCTAATCATTGCTAGCTGAGTGTATAATATTACAAATAATGAAATTTGTATAGTTTACCCTGAATTATATTTCATGTCTTAAATGTCCTAGAAATATCCCACACAGAAAAATCCCATTTATACATTTGTATTCCTGTGTGTGTTCTCTTTCAGATTTCTAACACAACTTTTTATCTTCCGCCGCATGGGGTAGCCGCGTTGTCTTTGGCGTCTTGTCACGGTCCGTGCGGCTGCCCCCATCGGAGGTTCCAGTCCTCCCTCGGGCATGGGTGTGTGTGAGGTCCTTAGCGTAAGTTAGTTGAAGTTCGATTAAGTAGTGTGTAAGTTTAGCGCAGATGTATTCAGCAGTTTGATCCCATAAGACTTTACCACAAATTTCCAAATTTCTATCTTCAGTGCACATAATGATATCAAGTGTGTACCACATTTTGGTACAATAGTGCCACATTTAAGAATTTCAGTCCAAAAATTGCAACATTGATTTTATTTTTTCTAGTCTACATTTGTAAATTTAAAGGATTAAATACAGTGTCCATTATAATTATCCGGGCTGTTATGCCGTGGTCGGTTGATGAATTCTGTGTCAATTCCCAACGTTTCGTCCCCGTCTGCGGAGGACATCTGTAGCTCGATGGCAGGTCCAACACACCCACTGGCTCGCTACTGACTGCCGCTAAATTCCGTGTCCGCGCGCTCCCTCGCCGAGGCGTGACGTCACGTGTTTTGAAAACGTCAGTGCAACTGGCCGCTGGCCGCTGCCGTCGATCGCCATTGCCATCACCCAGTTGTGGACGGGTGGTACACATCTTCTTCACCACCGGCATCTATACCGTTTAATTTCGCGCTCTCCTCCTTTCGATTGAAATTGTTAGGGTGTTTGGCGATTTCGATTGCCTCCCTGTAGAGCCTTTCGTAATATCACATTGTGGCCGCTAGTACTTGCGTCTCCTCAAAACGAATATGGTGGTTACCTGGATGGAAAGCATGCTCCGCAACAGCTGATCGTTCCGTTTCTCCTCTTCTACAATTGCCCTTGTGCTCTTCCAAATGTTCCGGCCTTGAAACTCTACATTTTGGTATTAAATGCAGTGTTGCTCTAAAGCAGCTTATACTCCCTTGTTTCCTAACCATTGCTCTTTTTATTACAAAAATACAGACAAATTTTGTGATTGTGTATCGTATTTGGATCACCTTACATTATTTAAAGGGTGAAGGCAATTCCGAAACAGCAGATACGGATGTTACTCAAAACATTACGGAAATCCGTGACACTTACGAAGTGGATACTTCTGTATTCGCTGCTAGAACTCAGACGTACTATTCACAAATTGGCGTACCTATCGCGATCCCTACGCAGTCGACTTGTATGAAGATTGCGCATGAGCTTCGTCTGAATTAAATGACATCCAAAGGCGATGTCTGGAATACTGAAATGCCACGCAGGTGGACGTTCGGAACACCGGCAAACAGTTCGGCGTGAAGAGTTCGTTAGTCCGTGCTGGAGGAAGTCGGCCCACGCGAGTCTTGGGCCTTGGCGGCGACCGCAGCTGCAGCGGCCGGTGCCGGCAAAGCCTTTGCGGTGCGCCGCTTGCGGCCTGCTAACAGGATTGCCTCAGCTCACGCCCGTCCCGTCCCCTCCCCACGTCACCGCAGCTCACACACTGCCGCTACGGCAACAAATCTCTGCCCATCGCCGTCAACTGCATAGACCCTACATTTGCGGTCGTTCGCCGAGGTGGCACATCTAAGTCGCTGTGAAAATTTCCTGCTTTACTTTCAACAGCAGAATACCTGACGATACATGCTTGAATAATTCACTATTCTACTCCATTAAAAATGAAGGAACCGACTAAGGCAATCCCAATACGGCCACTATGGAATTACACACAGTTGTATAGATAAACAAATCGATATCTATTTCAGTTTTTATCTTGAGATCTTGTACTTTGTTACTTCTTTTATGAAAATGGACATAAGAGCTTTCCTTTATCACACAAATCGTTAGTACTATTCAGGGTCTGATATGTCGCGACGTTACGCCTGCAGGGTCAACAAAACATCATACGTTCCAGCAGTAGGGATTGTCTGCTTGCAAGGCAACCAGTTTTCGTCGAAAAGTAGGTATCCTGGCTGGTCGCAGGTCGCGGAAAGCTACTTGTTTCTAACACACACGTGAGCGAAAATACACTGCCTGAAAAAAATTAGTACGCTCTATTAGAGGTTTCCAGCTCACTCAAGATTTATTGTTGCAACAGTGCATGTGGAGTACATTAAATGATTACATTTACGGATGAATAGCCCAAGCGTTCTGAGATATCAGGTATGGACACATGTTGAAACACCCATACTAGTACGTTGAGTAGTCTCTACGAGCGGTAATGGAGGCGCTGACCCTGGCATCTAGTTGATCGTTCAGAAGGCGAATACTGTCCTAGGATACGTTATTCCACGCCTGCTAGACCTGTTCAGGTAGTTCTGTAAAAGTCGTTGGTTGACGAGTCGCAAGAGTCGCTTCTTATCCCATCATATACCACACGTCCTCGGTTGGAGACAAGTCTGGAGATCATGCTGGCTAGGGAAGTTGGTGCACGTCTTGGAGAGCACGTTGAGTTTCGCGGGCAATGTGTGGACGAGCGTTATCCTGTTGAACCAACACACCACCGTCCTATTGCAAGAACAGCAAAAGAATGTGTCTAGCAACGTTATGCAGGTACTGAGCGCTGGTTAGCGTCCTCACCAGAGGTGAACAAGAGTTGTATCTCATTGCACCCCATCCCATAAGGTCTGGGATGGATACAGTGTATCTTGGACGAATGCATTCTACGAGACAGCGCTCATCAGCTCTACGCCGTAAGCGCAAACGACCATCACTTGCATGCACGCAGAATCTGCTTTCATCGCTGAAGACCACGGCGCGCTATTCCATCTTCCAAGTGATCCTCAGATCTGAAACACTCCCTATTTAACCCACCATTATCGACCAGTGGATTACAGCCTAACAGTTTAAAACAGTTGGACCGTGTGCAGCTGATAAAGGCTGATCGGTTAGTATTTGCAAGGGAGTTGTGTCGTGTCAAATCGAACAAAGCTAACTAGGATGTCAGGTAGCAATAACTGGTACATACTTTGTCGTTAACATTCTATATCTTTTGTCCAAACAGCACGAACGAGGCAGCTACACCCTTCGTCTGATAAAGTAATAACAGTTAACTCATTACAGGTAGGCTACCAATGTCGTCACACGCCAATACTCTGCATGTGGCACTGAATACACAATCCTCACTGCAATCCAAATCGTTGGCGTCGGCGCGGTTGTTGCGTAATCGTAGTGCACAAGGAAGCACTTAAACACATCAAAAAAATCATTCAATTAGCGCCATTTATGTATTTGTTCGATGTCAAGCCCACGGCTTTGGGTGACACTCCCAGCCGTTAAGCAGCTGTAAACGCGGTCGGCCGTCCTGCCGAAATCCGCCCTGCTCGGTTAGCAGCCAACAACATAATTGCTCGGAGTCTCAAGAGTGACTACTCTCTGCCGCACTGGGCGCTCGACTATCGATAGTACCTACTGGGACCTGCGTGAGGCACCGATATATTGTTCTCAGTACCTAAGGTGTGGTTGACCTCTTACAGACCGCACTAGTTAAGCTTTGTACATCGATGATGTGGCGTGAGTGGAAGACGGACAAAACGTGCGCGTGCCCGTAGTCCGACTGCTAATAACCGGTTCGCAACAATTCTTGTTGACACTTCTAGGCTCAGAAACCCTATGCCGTGGTAGCTGTAAAATCTGCCACTGCTACATTTACGGTAAAACGATCTTGGCGGGCATTTGTAGTGCATGGACGGTCAGAATCTCGTCTACGGGTGTCAGAATGTTCAACGACCACTGATTCAGCATCATTCCATAAATGACGCAGGACGTCCAAATTGTGTGGGTGTTCTCCGAAAGGACCATCCCGCCATTCGGAAGGCCGCAATTTGACACCTTTCAGATTCGCTCAGTTGACTGTAGGAAACAAGAGTGTGTATATGTGACTGTAGGCTTTCCCGGCGTAAACTATTGATGAAAGTTTCTCGGGTCTCCAGCCGGGTGGTAGCGTTGATAACTCGAGACGTTTCGGTACGTGTCATACTACTCACCTTCTGGCGAAGCGTCGAGGTACGTGGAGAGCGGGCTATTTATGTGCGCGGTCACCCCCCTACAGTAGACCTCGGGAGGCTGCGGTGGACCGGTGGCGTGCGCGCGGTAGTGGTGTGGATAGCAGTCGTCCCCGGCGGCCTGCGTTCGGTTCTCGGTGTGAGCATTCTGTCTGCGTTCGCGGCGGAGGCCGTTGACAGGCGCGCTCCCGACAGATTGCCGCTATCGCAGGGTTCCGAGCTGCGCTGAGTTGGTATCCCTCATCTCTGTTGACTAGATTGCCGTGAATCCTTATTTCTATGAATTCTTTGATAACGCTTTCCCAGAAGCCAAATGCTCGGCAGAGTACCTTCGTTTTTTTGAAGTTGAAGGTGTGTTCTTCCTTTACGGTGTGTTCTGCTATGGAAAGCGTTATCAAAGAATTCATAGAAATAAGGATTCACGACAATCTAGTCAACAGAGATGAGGGATACCAACTCAGCGCAGCACGGAACCCCGCGATAGCGGCAATCCGTTGGGAGCGCGCACGTCAACGTCCTCCGCCGCGGACGCAGACAGAACGCTCACACCGAGAACCGAACGCGGCCGCCGGGGACGACCGCTATCCCCCCACCACCACCGCGCGTACGCCACCGGTCCACCGCAGCCTCCCGAGGCTGCGGGGGGTGACCGCGCATATAAATAGCCCGCTCTCCGCAAATCTCGACGCTTCGCCAGAAGATGGGTAGTATGACACTTCCCGAAACGTCTCGAGTTATCAACGCTACCACCCGGCTGGAGACCCGAGAAACTTTCACCAACAAGAAAGCGGTTCTGTGGCATGGTTGCCTGCTTGTTTCACACATTTGCACCACACTGAGCCTTCTGGCTGTGAGCTTTCCGTCTTAAGGGATATACATAGATTGCGCTCTGGTAGCTATGCCACTATGCTATTTGTTGGCGGATAATGCTGATCCATTATCAGTGCATCTACTACCCGCCAGGTGGCTTATGCTGACGTTGACCGATTATTAGTACATCTACTATCTGCCAGGTGGCATACGCCGTCATCGGATCGAAATCGACGTCGTCTTCCCCGTTGTACTAATTTTCTTTTCCCGGCAGTGTAGATCCGAAGACATGCTGCCGTCATTCGTTGACGGCCGTTGCACCGTCATTCGTCGGCAGCTGACTCCGAGCCAGTACTCTGGTTCGGATTCCAGGCCACGCCGACGTCACTGTCTCCGCTGGCGCTACGGAGAACCCATCGAGTTCCAGTGACGCCGCTGGCGGATATGTCTTCTGGATATGGATATCGTAAAACTCGGCTCGAATTGTTTTTGTAGTACATTGACCATACACTGTTCCAAGGGAACATGAGTTCAGTCTTGAGAAGGAAGAACTTAAACCCTTTATGGAACTTAAACTCAGTGCGCTGAAGGAAGAACTGAAGGTTTGTTTGAACTTTGCTTCAAGACAGTCTCAACGAGCAGACGAACAGTGTTTCTTTGTTTTGTTAATAAACTTTCTTAAGAATCCTTGGTATCGTTTGTGCCGCCAACGGTTGCTTGCAGAGGGCCAGAGATGGACCAACGCTTTCTTGACTTGTTCAGTTTGTGAAGCTTTTCCTCTTGAGTAAATCATTTAGTTTTCTCTGAAGTTGTAATCATTTGTTTGTCTGAACATTTACTTCACATTTAACCGACTTCCCTCCCATTCGAATAATTCCTTTGTGGTGCGTCGACTTTTCCTTTTTTCATTTTTTTTTTTTTTTTTTTTTTTTTTTGCTTAGGGTGCATCATCACCTCCCATACTCTCCGGCCATCGGCCATGTTTTTCATATACGTTCACTCGTAACAGTTTTAGCAATTAACCTGTAGCCGGCGAGACCGGTCTTTAGCAACCCTGCTTTTACCCTGATGCTTTTAATCGAACTGTATGGATGCTGGCTGACTAAGACTAACCTTCTCCGACGAGAAGTGTTTTCTTTTTCATGGTACCTGTCGCGTGGAGATCAGCGTTAAGATCTACTTAATGTTATTGTCTACGGTTAATAATTACTTCTGCACCGCTCTAGCTACGGATCCACAACCGGAGGTAAAGTTAACCTGCACGTGGTGTTTGGCGTTGCCAGTTGGAGAAGTGACCTGCCAGTGAGACTGTCCACTTTACCGCAGGTCTAAGGATTGCCGAAAATGGCTGGAATAGCTTCAGTATGACTTCACCTCGAAGTGCTTCCATGTTCCTCAGATTTTTAGGATTTTACTGCAACTGAAATTGTGTGGAAACTTGCTGTCGCGTTGAGTGTGTTAATTGTTCCCCATTTCTCCTTTCACAGCTCTTATCGAGTCGCGTGTAGCAGCTGTTGATAGGCTCACATTCCATAGGAGCGAGGTTAAAACCCTCGGCCAACCATTCAGGTATTTATATTCTATGGTTTCTATAAATCGGTTAAAGTGAACTCCGGGTTGGTTCGTTTAAAAATTACACGGCCAATTTCCTACTGTATTATTCTCCTATCCGAATTTGGGCCCCGATTCCAAAGACGTCAGCGATGGTATGTTAATTTATTTACTTTAATTTTCATTTTATTTATTTATTTGCTGGTATCAACACTATGTGTTGGCTAGGTAGGCGCTACGTTAAACTGTAGTCTTTCTTTTTTTCTTCCTTGCTATTTTAACTTCTGAGACAGAGACTGACTAGAGTATCACCCTACTACAGCCCCATTTAAATTAGTTTCAATTCGTCTCTCCACAACATGTGTTGGAAATACCGGTTATTCTCTATAATAACTAAAGTAACGATGACAAAAAATGGCTCTGAGCACTAAGGGACTTAACATCTGAGGTCATCAGTCCCCTAGAACTATTTAAACATAGCTAACCTAAGGACATCACGACATCACACACATCCATTCCCGAGGCAGGATTCGAACCTGCGACCGTAGCGGCAGTGCGGTTCCTGACTGAAGCGCCTAGAACGGTGTCTAGATTAAGCTAGTGCACTCAATAGTATTTAAAAATAATCTTGCAGAAACTTGTAAGAGACGAATTTCAATGTTTTAGCCAATGATCTTTCCGTATGATGTGCGAAAATAATTTCTTTCTTTGGACAATAACTTCGTTAACAGAAACAGAGAAATTAACTATCCATCTAAACAGGAAGTTTTCAAATTTTTAAAAATGAAATACAGTATTCTGTACTCAAAACCCTTCCTTTGCTGTTATGGTATTCGTTGATTCCTTACTTTAGGAAAATAATAAAACGCACACGAGCAAGTATATTAATATTTTATGTGTAAAACACTGACAAAATTGTACTGAACATAGAAACAATAATAAGAATACGCACGATGAATGTCCTACAAATACCTCTCTTCTCGAATCATTCATAAAGTCATAAATATTCTTAACTGTTTGTGGATTCAAATATAACTCTAAGATAAACACACGCAAAAATTTCACAATTTTCGACAGAAGCGTTCAGGACAGTAGCTCGATACATTTGCTTCTCTCTCTCTTTATGTTTGTACTTTTCAATGGTGTGTACGGTGGTATAGTAACTAAAATAAAAAGGTTCATTGTGAGAGTGTATTGTTTGTACCTTCCTCATTGCATTTCTACGTAGACATCGCAGGTATAGGCATTACCATGGATAAAGAAATAAATCATAAATAGACGTGTACGTACCGAGAGTGATGAGCATGAGGAAGAAGATGATGGACCAGAAGACGGAACCAGACATAGTCGCTATGGCCTCCGGGTACACGATGAACACAAGGCCCGGACCTGCAACAGGAGGCAAGGTGGCGTTGGTGAAAACGGAACTTAGGAGGCAGTTGAACTTATACTCGGATAACAGCGGTCTGGAAGCTCAGTTTAAAAAGTACTTTTAATTTCTTACAGGGCCTCGAAATGTGAAGTAATCATCTTTCAAAGTAACTCCTCTGCTAAGTTTTTATCTAAGCGTGACAGAAGTGATTAAGTTGCGTTCCCTTGATGATAATTTACATTTGTTACAATATTCTAATTTCTCAATGTGGCTCTGTTTTGGGAAATTCCTGTATTCAGATAAACTCTGAATATGCCAAAATATAAAGAGATTTTCAGAATATGATCATCGACTGAAAACTATTACAATGTTATTACCGTCAAATTGTTCTTATTCTGCATTAAAATATCTCATTTAAATCTGAATTGCTACGCGTAAAGATAACCCAATGAAACACTACCAAATGGCAAACTTACAATGTATTCACATTAAAATTTCATTTCTTAGTGTTTCCACTGTTTAAAAGTACCATTAATAGTTTTTGTAAGTTTCACATCACTACCATACCTAAGGTATTAAATTAGTTCTCCACAAATATTATTATGCTGATATCATTTTAAATTTTTGGAATTTCAGTGTGTACTAGCGCTTAAATCCCACAAAATTGTGCAGAATCATCATGTTTTCGGGGCAGAATCTGTGTGAAGGTAAGGAAGTATTTTGTTTTTAGTGTGAAGGTAAGGAAGTATTTTCTTTTTAATTGTGGTCCAACTATAAGAATCAATCACAATTTTGTTGTTTTTGGTGTAATATTCCTTCTTCTCATTACCTTTTTTCTTCATTAGCTCGCTATTGTTACGCCTGCTTCACGGTAAAATTTATCTTACATTGGTTTCCTCATTTCCTTAGCGGCACTAAAACTAAGTCAGAGTGTAAAATTTTGTACAGGACCAACCATCAGACACAGCCATTTGTCCGTGGTCTTATCAACTAAGGTAGTAAAAAACGATTTACAGCACGTGTCACAGCTTCAATTTACTAGTTACTCCCTAATGTCTCCCTTCGGAGTGCTCCGTCATGAAGGTGTACAGGAAAGCTTTTGTGCACTTTTGTGAGTAGCAGGGAGGTAACTGATTGGCTGAAAGTCATGACTTTATAACTCATTTGCTAAGAACAAAGAAGTCAAAAGTCCAGGATCGAATGAAATGCAAATAAATGAAATAAAATAAAGTGTACTGTCGTGTTACCCAGAGCTATGGAATAGTTTCTTTCCAAAGCTGATCTGTAACCTAATACATAACCCACTGTTCAAATTAGCCCACCAAACCAATTAATATTACGAGCGATACATGAAATTGCAGATGTAACTGAAACAAACATCAGTGACTGTGAATCTAACAAATACTTGTTCATTTCATTTCTATATGGTGGAGGATAAGTGTAATGTTTTCCTGTAAGCTGGTTCCACTGGCTGACTGATGGAGAGTGAGGACCGAAAGGATACAATTGTTCCTCACTGGAAGGCATAGTCCAGGCCAGGTACACACTGAATGGACAGGCGCTGTCACAGGCGGTGTCCCACATTCCGATAAGAGCTTCGCTGAGGCTAACTGTAAACTTGCATTGTGAGAAGCAGCATAAGGGATGCTTCCTAAAAAAAGATATAGATCTACAACGGTAAGTGAAAAAATAAGGCACTCAGAGTGACAAAAATCTGTTGGATCCAAAGGACCCCAGCAGTCACTGTAAGGGATTCCCGCACTCGTTGACCAAAATGATTTCTGCAGTGGGCATGAAGACTAGTGAGTGCATACGTGTAGCCACTGTCATGGGTTGAAACGTGAAAACATCCTCATAGTGGGAGAGAATTTCTGCTTTTTGCCCCGCTCTAAGAGAGAAATGTGTATTAGTGGTTAATCACAGCAGATTATTTAGGAGACGGAAGATTGTTGCAGTCATTATAAATTTTTCATTGGCCAGAACATGGAAAGTCTACAACAGTTGGCTAACGAGAATCCAGTGCTGGCAGAACCAGCACGATTTTGAGAAGGAGGCATATAGACACTTCATCCTGGATCGTCAGGGGCAGAGATGTCTTCCGCGTAGAACTGGAGAGAGGTGGGATTTCGTCCTAGGGTTGATCGTAGATGCCGGGGATGAACTCATCCTCCACTGCAACCATCCTCTGCAGTAGAGTTTTAGAATGATGGCAGGCGTGAACCGCATTTGCTTATGTAACGATGAGGGGACCAAAGAGTCGTTTAATTCGAGTTAAAGGTTTGCTTCTCTGAACTAATTCGAGCCGTCATGTAACTGAAGTCAACACGTTCTTAGGCAGGGGAAGTGGTGACTGTATGCACTTTTCTGGTTCTGTTCTATAATCCACTCATTAATTTATATCATTGGCAATTATGTACATAGCTACATGTATTATTTCATTTCCAATTCCATCCACCTGTGCCAAAGTATATGTTTAATGATTCATTTGAATCTTTGTGCACTCTATAACTCTATGTTTTGCCCGATCAGTGATTGTAATCAAGTTAATGCATCTTAGTAATAAACAGACCTGTATTGTGACGTTTAGTTTCATTCCACAGTTTGACGAAACCCTTTCAAATTACATCTATATGAACGATGGTACCTATACATCTTGTTTAATAGGGCCACTCCAGCACAGATTCAGATGAGCAATAGTTTTTTTTGCACACCTTGTCATAATACCTTGCTTGATCTTATAAGGAATAATCACTGGTTTCAGATCATGTTGGTATTACTGGGGTGTGGTAAATGCTCAATTGTAGTCTCATATCAGTGAGTTCCAGATCATACTAGCTGTTTGAACCACATTGTACAGCAATACAACAAACTTGGAATGCAATTACCACAGACTGAAACTTCAAATGAGACTCTGTAATAGAAATAATGTGTACGATAAAGATATTGTCATAAATATATCAGCAAGCACATAAAAATAGTTAGAAGTAGCTTTCGTGTCTGAAACATCGACACAAAAATAGATTAGTGGAACTATTTTGTAATCACAGCTACTTGAGTTATCACAGTTTTTCAGTTCTTGTTTGTAACATATATCAAAAATGAATGTCAGGAACTATAACCGATTGCTACCCCCCAAAGTATTACGCAGGTGCTATTTTTCTTGGCCTGTAATTCGAAAATATTTTGCGGTACACATTATAAAGGTTACCAAGAGGCTGATGGAGCAATAGAGGCAGGACACAAAGTGGGGCGAGTTGTGTCGGTTCCTGGTCAGGTCACGTAATCTGCAGATGTGTTGCTGAAGCTTGTATTAGGCCAGGGTTTCCCAAACTGTGTTCCACGGGAAGAAAATAAGTGCTTGGCAGAAAAGTATTAATAACATGGAATTTTTTTCGATGTTTTGTCGATACTAACTATTTCTTAAAATTTTTTTATGGTTTCTGTGTAATTAGTTACGATTTAAATCAGAAGTAGTCACTGAGTAAAACAAGCTTATTATCAATATTCGAAATTTTATTAATTTTCAATATAAAAAGGGTGTTCCGTCAAAGTACGAGGATTCTCAAAGTGTTTCGTCAGCGTAACAGTTTGGGAACCCCTGTATCAGAGACAGGGTATACTTCCCTCATAGGGACAGGAGTGGCCCTACCTTCGAGGCCGACTTCTGAGACGCTCTTGTTTTGAACGTGCGCCATGTAGCCCAGCACGGAGAAGATGACGAAGCCGGCCAGGAAGCTCGTCAGGCAGTTGATGCTGCTCGTCAGAATGGCATCCCTGCAACATCATAGCAGCCGTCATCAGCGCCTGTCTCTGAGGACGTCCTTGTCTTTATAGCGTAACTGAGGAACTGTCAGCTCCGGAAGGGGTGGAAAACAGGTTTGCAGTGAAGGTCTGTGACTTCCACAGTACGTCCTCTTGTCATACAGATCTTTAATGTGAGAGACTTGCACGGGGACAGAATAACAGTCGTCTTACAGAGGATTATGCACATGTAAATCTGTACTTGTACTGACACATCCATGTACTGGTCGCTTTAGATCTTTGAAAAGAATTCACGCAATTGCTCTTTTACATTTATATGAATTCTTGGACAAACTACGATGCAATTTTTATTTTTAATTTATTCAACTGATCCATATAATTTTCTACATGAGGACAGAAACATCTCGGCCGTCACGCTCTGAAGAACATTGCTGCAAGCAAGCCGACACAGTCTATTTGCTACTGCCAGTTACATAGGAAATATGCGAAGAGACAAATATTTTTATTATTAAAGATAAGGTGATCCAAGATGGTGAAATTCGACGAAAGTTGCGATAAACGGGCTTTTAAAATAAGTAGAAACTATAGAACCGGTCGAAAGATGGTAAATGAGAAAGTTGTATGGCTTAAAAAGATCTATCGACTATTTTCGAATAAGAATCGACTGCTTTTTTATGTTTCGAGATACATCGAAGAAACCGTTGGGAACGTGGTTCATTAAAACTCGTTAACGTTTGTTCCCATACTTGCTATTTACTGTAAATGATGCTTCAAAATAGTACTTGTTTGACAAATTAAAAAATATTCTTTTTCCAGATATATCGATTTTTTTTGAAAAATGGCGCCCTCGATAATTGGGTAGATATTCTCAGCAGACGGAGCTGAGCGATTTTAGGTTTATTTTTGTCGCAAAAAGTTGTGCTACCATAATATTAAATAATTTTAACAATTTTATTAATTCTAAATATATAAAAAAAGATTCGAACAACTTGAACTTCGTTGTTTTCTTTTTTCAAATAAGTATCTCAATTTTTATTTTAGGAAAATAACTTTTTAGGAAAGAAACTGCTGAAATTTTTCCACGATTTTTTTAAGAAAAGCTATTACGACCACCTGGAACCGAAATAACCGTTATTTTTCATCAGCGGGCCCAGCTAACATTTTACAGCAATTCGCTTTATGGAGGGTAATATTTATACTTTCAGGAAAATAGTAGCATGTGTTTAATTGATTTTAGTATTAGTAACTGGGCAATAAAACGGAACTTACAAACACGCAGTGCGTCAGTTAGAGAGACAGTGGAGTGGTTGGAACGGGCGTGGGCTCGATCTGGAAACTGCCACACTTGCATAATCTTTGATATCTCGGCTTCTGGACCACATACAAAAATCCTTTTGAATTTACTCTGGGGTTATTTGACGAGATAGAAGTGAATGCGATATCATTTTTGCCTTAGAATCAAAATAGCCCAGGAAATCCTTAGTTTCTTATTTACATTTTGTTTATGTTTATTTTCAGTTTAAATTTTTTTTATTATTACAACAGAATTTTTGATGTAACGCCTCAATTTTTTTAAATTAATGATACTTACGTTATACTGGTTGTTGGTCTCTTGAACGCTTACTTCATTACTCCAGTCCTTAATTACTTTTGGTAAAAAATTAAGTAAATGCAACATGTCAAGGTAACTTCAAAGATTTCATTTATTTACGCAAATATGTAATAAGACAACTTTCTGTAAAGTACATAAAAACCATTATAACGGAAACTATGTTACACACTTTTCCTGTATCCATAAAATTATTTATCAAAAGAATGCCTTGTTTTCTTTGTTGGATGGTCTTCTGCTTCATTTTCTTGTACGTCCTCTTCTACATTTTAATGAAGAAGAAAGTTGAAAGAATCGGGAGAACGTCAACATTTAGACATTGCAACTCAAGAACGTTTGCATTGAGAAGTTGCCGAAAGCATCAACAGAGTCATCGTGTATTTCGATGTTAGGGAGAATATCAAAGTTTTCACATTGTGCTGAGTCACAATGTTTCAAATACTCTTACATTTGAGGGGCTTCTTTTTACAGCACGTACTCGCACATTCATTTAGAATCAGTTTTCAGAACGAGGGCGCACCGGTTCACTCCACTGCACAGACGCACTCTGTACTTGCACGCTTAATTTTACTACTCAGTTTTTTCTTGGAAATGTTAAGGGCCTCGTTGTAAAACGTCAACTAAGTACACTAGATATTTTATTTAAAAAAAGTCTCGTTTCCGAATGGTCGCAAAAAAAATTTTTCTTTTTTTAAATTCGTGAAAAAATGTTAGTATGTTCTTTCTTTAAAAGCTATTTACACAAAATAAAAATTGAAATAGTTAATTAAAAACGTGCCGATGAAATTCAAGTTTTTCGAAGTCTTTTTTTTAGTATTAAAATTAATAAAATCTTAAAAACTACTCAATAACGTGGTAAGATACTTCTTTGCGAAAGAAAATAAGTCTAAATCTGTTACTGTAGGGGCATCCGTCGAGAAGATACACTTATTTACCTACAACGCCATCTCTTTTTTTTTTTTTTTTCAAGAAAGCGATATATCTGAAAATATATTTATTTTTAATTTTTCAAACAAATATTTGTTTAATTACCACGGGTGTACTCCCTTTAAATAGCATGTTCGGGAACGCGAATGTAACAAGTTACAAGGAACCCGATTTTTAACGGTTCTTTCAATGTATCTCGGAAAGTAAGAATGCAATCGATACTTACAAGAAAGCAATCGATGTTTATAAGAAGGCAATCGACAGAGATCTTTAAGGCCTACAACATTCTTTTTTAACATTTTATTCTGTTTTCAGGTAGTAATATTTTGCAATCACGTCCTCATAATTCTTGGGCTAAGTGAGCACAGATGGGTTTCAAGAATGCTGGGCTGACTTCGAAAAATCCAACTTAAGAATGTCCGAAATTAGGTTTTTCAATAAAAAAAGTCAGCTCATGACATTCAAAATGTCCCCAATTTCTAGCTGGATACTGATGAATGCACTGTTGTTGACAGTATTGAATGACTGCTACTGTCATCACTGTTAGATGAGATCGATGCTAGTCGTATATGGAGAACAAAAGGACTAACTACAGACAATTATGCAAGTGTTTGTATTTCAGTGTTGACATTATAAGACTATTAGTGACCGTAACTGATGAAGTTATGCAGAAACAGATTATTTGTATATCTGTTCGATGATACAGTATTCATAAATTATGTAAAACACTTCTTTGCCGCTTCATGTAATACTGAGACCGACACGTACAACGTTCACCGAATGTATGGCAAATAACTTCTTCCTGTCTAAATGTTTGCTTTATCGCAAAATTTTTACTGTTTAGTTTTCCACGTGTAGTAAGGTAGATTAGGCAATGAGTCTGGCGTAGTTTTATTGAAACAACCTTGCTGAGGTTGGCCAGAGTAAGTACACAATTGTAATATACTATTTTTATCACCTCTCCCTCCGTTTTAACATGTTGATGTTGTTGTGGTCTTCAATCCTGAGACTGGTTTGATGCAGCTCTCCATGCTACTCTATCCTGTGCAAGCCTCTTCATCTCCCAGTACCTACCGCAACCTACTTCCTTCTGAATCTGCTTAGTGTATTCATCTCTTGGTCTCCCTCTACGATTTTTACCCTCCACGCTGCCCTCCAATACTAAATTTGTGATCCCTTGATGCCTCAGAACATGTCCTACCAACCGATCCCTTCTTCTAGTCAAGTTGTGCCACAAACTTCTCTTCTCCCCAATCCTATTCAATACTTCCTCATTAGTTATGTGATCTACCCATGTAATCTTCAGCATTCTTCTGTAGCACCACATTTCAAAAGCTTCTATTCTCTTCTTGTCCAAACTATTCCACGCTCCGATCCGTAGAACGCCAGTTTTCTTTCTCCTGATAACAACATCCTCTACTTTACCTCCGGAATATTTTACCCAAGAGGACGCCATCATCATTTAACCCTACAGTAAATCTGCATGCCCTCGGGAAAAATTACGGCCGTAGTTTCCCCTTGCTTTCAGCCGTTCGTAGTACCAGCACAGCAAGACCTTTTTGGTTAGTGTTACAAGGCCATATTAGCCAATCATCCAGACTGTTGCCCTTACAACTACTGAAAAGGCTGCTGCCCCTCTTCAGGAACCACACGTTTGTCTGGCCTCTTAACAGATACCCCTCCGTTGTGGTTGCACCTACGGTAGGGCCATCTGTATCCAAATAGAAATGCTTTGACCACAATTGAATTCTAAATATTTTAAATTTTCTGAAAGTGTAGTGTGTACCAGTTTACGTTCAATATTTTACTTAAAGAAATGCCGATTGCTGTTCATAAACTGACATGAAGAAAGCTTGCTTACTGGTAAAAGAGCTGCAGGCACTTAAAACATGAAAAGAAACAACATGAAAACTCGAGAGGATTTAGAAAGCTGGCAACTGAAGAGGAGGAAGATTAACTAATGGTAACGCATAGTTCACCTGAAAATAATCAAAAAATGGCTCTGATCACTATGGGACTCAACATCTTAGGTCATAAATCCCCTCGAACTTAGAACTACTTAAACCTAACTAACCTAAGGAGATCACACACACCCATGCCCGAGGCAGGATTCGAACCTGCGACCGTAGCAGTCCCCCGGTTCCGGACTGCTGCGCCAGAACCGCACGGCTGAAAATAATCGATATGTATTGGGATGTATAGTGAAAGTTAAGTTAGCATCGGAGGAGCTGTTTCTATGAAAGAGAAGACTCTAACGGAGATAAGAAGTGTCGTCAATCTTCCTCTGTGAAAGGCGGCGACCTTAATCTCATCGTCCTGCTGTTCGCAGCACGCCATGCGTCGTTTAAGCTTTCCTCCGAGAACTCTGATTACTCCCTGACAGGCGCTGCACGGGGCGCCAACGGCCTTCTAGCGGGGACGCAGCCGTGTAATTTCCTTTGCACCATTTAAAACTAGATCGACTAAAACTTGGCCATTAGGCAGTGCAGATTCATAAAGTAAGTTGAACTGCCATTTCTTATTCACATGTTCATTATAGAAGGCTGTCAGGCTACCATTGCCATTTAAGTCATTACATCGACATTTGGAGGTGAGACAGGAAAATCTTCTAGAAAACTGCGACTGGCGGTAACGACCCTTTTATAGATGCGCCACGTATTTCCTGCAGGACTGTGTGGTTTAGACGCAAGTGAATCGCAGCGAGCATTATTATTAATTTCCTTTTCTTCCTTGTGTAAATTAAACTGTTGAAATGCATTCAGTTATTTTAGAAAGTGAAGATAAGTTAATATAGTACACCAAATTTTATTATTCACATTTTTAACTTAATCAGTATTTGTTCGGCATTTTTCGATAATCAGGGATGGTTTGTTTTAAATGTGTTTCACAGGGTCATAAACGTATCTGTACAACAAGGAAAATGAAATAGCTCAAATTTATACTCATATTCTTCTTTTCTTGTAAATATTAAACTGGGACGAAAGACACCTGAAAATAACAGAACGTCGGTGAAACGTTTTGTGGTGATCACTTACTGAAATGTTGGAGAGGAAAATGCGTTTAGTTTTCCTTTCTGTTTGCAGATTTCTTGTCAGTAATTTCGGACTTTGAGGCACTTGTTGCATTTTTTTTATATTGCCCAGCGTAGACAGTGCGGTAACCACGCTTTGAAGTGAGGAAACGTGAAGGTTGCGATTTTATGGGAGGAAATTTTTGTATAACCTTATGACTACTTCTTGTATGCCGAGGAAATTTGCGTCTTATGCACTGTCACAGTAAAATATTACAACATCAATACTAAGAATTCTGTGCCTTGACTGCTTCACAATTGATAGCTAGCCCATGGAATATACGCCACAAACAGCGCGTGCACGATATTCAAACAAGTAAAAGTTTTACCTTCGACTGGGAGAAAACAGTAGTTCGTCACTAATTCGTTTTCATAATAACAATATTTGTGAAGAGAAAATAAGTAGGTCAAATAGCAGTGTTACATAAATTTCTGTCTACTTGAAACGTCAAATGTGTGAAGGCAGTTGATATGACTTTGGCTGATATTTGCTGCTCCAACGTCTGAATAATGTATCTGCATTTGGACCTAAAGGGCGTCAACTTGTTACAGACTTCGCAGTAGCCGGCCAGAGTGGCCGAGCGGTTCTAGGCGCTACAGTCTGGAACCGCGCCACCGCTACGGTCGCAGGCTCGAATCCTGCCTCGGGCATGGATGTGTGTAATGTCCTTAGGTTAGTTAGGTTTAAGTAGTTCTAAGTTCTATGGGACTATGACCACAGCAGTTAAGTCCCATAGTGCTCAGAGCCATTTGAACGATTTTTTAGACTTCGCAGTGGGAAATAGTGGCCCATGACTGGAGTGATTTGTGATCCTGGTCTCGACATAATGGTTGTATGAAGATTTTGGACACGATATCAGATCCAGTTCAAGCAAGGGTTAGGAGCAGTAGTTATCCGATTGATATTTTAGTTGAGAAAGGAATTTTACATTTAAATTTAGTCTGACCCGATAGACGTTCATGAGATCCGTTATTACGTACAAACGCAGTAGCCGGCTCGCTCAGTGCACAGAAACTTTCTAAAGACGTCGTTGTCTCAATACCATTGAACTGAAAATATAATTACGGAAGTCCTGCCGGGAGGCCGCACTTTTCTGATGAGAGGTACTACTGGGGAAAGAGGGTGACCAATGCGTGTAGTCATACTAGACTCAAAAGCCAATCTTTTGCTGTCCTCAGTACCTGAAAAGCGTAAATGTTTAAATACATTTGGAAGTTGCTTGGAATTTGTGAACTCTAGGAGGTGGCGTTTAGTCCTGTTGGGTGCGAAGGCAAGTTGCAGGCTGTCCGGCGCAGAGATGCTGTGTGATAGAGATACTGGCTGTTCAGGCACAGTGATCAAGAAAGTTATTCTGTCAACTTGGAAAACTTTACAATAACTGTCGACTGCGTTGGGCATGCAGACATGGAATTCAGATTTTTTGGCCCACTACTTGTAGGCGAATTTTCTGGCTTAGCGAGTGCTCACGTGATTGGTTGTCTTAGATCTCGTAACAGATTGTGGAGCTATTATCTAGCCCGACATGGTGTTTGACGTAAAGGACGGACTTTTTGGGAGTTGCTTATTGTGCATAAAAACGTGGAATGTTTGATCTGGGTTTGATGTTCAGTGTACGATCTTTAAGCGTTACCCTGCTTTCCCTTAGCGACGTTTCCGTGAACGTTTCAAGAAACCAGATGGAGGCGGTTGGAACGGAGTGAATTTTTCAGTCCTGTAGTAGGATCTTTGACACTCTCCAGCGCAGTTACATTATTGCAGGACATTTGTCGCTGATATTCGAATTATAACTTTTACAGAGGTAAAAGCATTGCTGGCGACCGTCATTAAGACTGATTAGCAAGTGTAGCATTGACGAGAATTAATCCAGATACACCTACAAATGTTTCTTTGCTGATCAGTGACGCAGTCAGTCGCATAATTTGCTTCACACTGCGCTCATCGCTAGGAACACGTGGTGATGTGAGTGAGGATTCCCGCGACGCAAAAGCATTAGGAAAGCAGAAGTCGAAGAAACTTTTAATATAACGTAGCAAAATCTTTTGCCTGTATGATTCGCTTCAGGGAACTCACACATCAGACGATAAAAGAAAATACAATGTGATTAAATTACATTCACCCCAAGGGTGGTGAATGCCGAAGAGGGACACTTCACAGCCTCGCTGAAGATGACTGGGATTACACTACGGTCTCTGACAGTGTTTTAGCGTGTGCACTCACCGGTAGCAGTTGTTGTTGAACTTGTTGTAGCTGGAGAGTGCGAGCAGAGTGCCGAAGCCAGGACCCAGGGAGAAGAAGATCTGCGACGCCGCGTCTATCCACACCTGGAACAGGAGCACCAGGCCGGCTTGCTGATAACAGCGGCTGCAGGCTATGCGTGTACATACTACCAGTTTCACACCTTTAGTTAACCCGCAAATGAGAAATCTTTGGAGAAGATATAATAAGTAAGAGGGGTAGTCGTTGAGCTTTAATAACGACCCCGCATATTTTTTTTTTTTTTAATTTTGTGGGTACATGTCTGCAGTCTTGGGACACATTAAAATTGCGTAACTTTATTGTTTCGCCTTATGACTACCTCTAGTATGTTAATTAGATCCTTGGCATCAACCTTGTTGTGTCCCGTACGTTCTCTGTACGAAATTTTCGGCACCTCGTAAATGAAGCTCATCAGTTTTTAAAACTACAAATGAAAACTATAAGGAATGATGAAAGAAGTAGCACCACGGAAATCGACGTAACAGTAAAGCGAACGCCATAGTTTCGCTTACAAACACTTCTCTTCATCCAGTGATCCACAAAATATATTCACATGATACAGAACTCGCATTATTACCCCTATCCTCTACCACAACTTTATAAACGTATGTCGTGTAACATTGAGCACACGAATGCATGTGTAACTGTCTGTAAATGATGTAGGCAGTAGGCACTAATGTTTACAGTAAATGCTTTTGATATTCTATAATTACAATAATGACACTGCTAACACGCAGTCACAGTATGGAACTGAATTAGTTTTTATTCCACTACGTTCAGAGAGTCCAGTATTAGTCTCTGAATATACTGGCTTCGGTGGTTTAATACCTGTTCAAGGAATCCTTTCAACAATGTGGTTACTGCTCCAGTACACTACGTGATCAAAAGCATCCGGACACCTGGCTGAAAATTACTTACAAGTTCGTGGCGCCCTCCATCGGTAATGCTGTAATTCAACATGGCATTGGCCCACCCTTAGCCTTGATGACAGCTTGCACTTTCGGAGGCACACCTTCAATCAGGTGCTGGAAGGATTCTTGGGGAATGGCAGCCCATTCTTCATGTAGTGCCGCACTGAGGAGAATTGTCGATGTCGGTCGGTGAGGCCTGGCACGAAGTCGGCGTTCCAAAATATCCCAAAGGTGTTCTATAGGATTCAGGTCAGGACTCTGTGCTGGCCAGTCCATTAAAGGGATGTTATTGTCGTGTAACCACTCCGCCACAGGCTGTGCATCATGAACAGGTGCTCGATCGTCTTGAAAGATGCAATCGCCATCCCCGAATTCCTCTTCAACAGGGGGAAGCAAGAAGGTGCTTAAAACATCATGAAGGCCTGTGCTGTGATAGTGCCAAGCAAAACAACAAGGGGTGCAAGCCCCCTCCATGAAAAACACGACCACACAGTAACACCACCGCCTCATTATTTTACTGTAGGCACTAAACACTCCATATCCACACCCTGCCATCGGATCCTCACGTTGTGTACCGTGATTCGTCACTCCACGCAACGTTCTCCTCTGCTCTATCGTCCAGTTTTTGCGCTCCTTACACCAAACCAGGCGTCGTTTGGCATTTATCGGCGTGATTTGTGGTTTATGAGCAGCCGCTCAACCATGAAATCCAAGTTTTCTCATCTCCCGCCTCGCAGTCATAGTATTTGCAGTGGATTCTGATGCAGTCTGTAATTCCTGTGTGATGGTCTATCGGCGGTCTCTGTCAGTCAACAGACGAGGTCGGCCTGTACACTCTTGCGCTGTACGTGGCCCTTCACGTTTCCACATCACTATCACATCGGAAACAGTGGACCTAGGAATGTTTAGGAGTGTGGAAATCTCGCGTACAGACGTATGACACAAGTGACACCCGGTCACCAGACCACGTTTGAAGTCCATGTGTTCCGCGGAGCGCCCCATTCTGCTCTGTCACGATGTCTAATGACTACTGAGGTCGCTGATGTGATGTACCTGGCAGCGCAATGAACCTAATATGAAAAATGTATGTTTTTGATGGTTTCCGTATATTTTTGATCACATAGTGTACGTTGTTGTGCTTGATGCCATGGATTCAAAAATTCTATCCCTATAATGCTTTCGTATCTGGCTTCTAGAGAACTGTATGTAAGAGTGATAGTTTCAGTAAGATTAGATATTCTATACCACGACAACATAATTCTATTATTTGAAGATATTAAGAGATTCAAGACAATTAGAGAGTTACCATGACAACTGATATAACATGAAAGAGATCATTTTGACTATCACGAATGACAGCATCAGTTTTAAATCTTGTACAATTTCTTATTCAAGATTCTTCTAACAATCAACAGTACCTGTTTGAAGTTAATTTCTTCATTTTATTAATTACGAGGCAGTTATGAATTCAAAATCAGGAGAGAAAAATTGTTGTTTCATAACTCCATGTGATGACTAAAATGATCATTGTTCCTACATGGTCGTGTAAGAAAAAGATACGTATGGATATGCACAGTCCAGTCAAAAGCGTGAATAATCATCTTTTGCAGCGAGAACGTGCAGAAAGAGAGTCAGTAAGGTTCTGGAAGGTACCGACTGGGATGTGGAGCCATACCGACTCCAGTGCCGTGGAAAGCTGCGTCAGGTCTCTCGGTTGAGGATCCATGGCACGAACAGCCCGATCGAGGTGGTCCCACAAATTCTCGATTTGGTATAAATCTGGTGAGTTCGGTGGTCAGAGGAGTACGGTAAACTCATCGTGGTGCTTTTCGAGCCACGCATGTACAAATGAGTATGTGGGACACGTGCCATAGTCCTGCTGGTAGATGCCAAGGAAAAACCAAACTACATGTAGGGTTGGACATGGTCCCCATGGGTAGATGCATACTTGTGTTGATCCATTGTGCCTTCTAGAATACGGGATCTCCCACAGAATGCCAAGAAAATGTTTCCTAAATCATAATCCTTGGTCCTCCGGCCTGAACCCTTACGACGAGTGCTGCAGAGCCATATGCTTCAACGGACATCTATCCGATAGAGCATAAAATGTGATTCATCTGAAAATGCCACCTGTCGCCATTCAATGGACTTCCAGTTGTGGTAATGGTGTGGAAATTCCAGCCTTCGTAGCTGATGAAGAGCAGTGAGCATGGGTGCATGAACCAAGCACCTGCTGCAGAGGCCCACACACAGCAATGTTCGCTGATTAGTTGTTGAGGAGACTCTGTTGGTAGCCCATCGGTTCATAAGGATTTTCAGTTGCTCAACAGTTGCTGCTCTATTAGCACGTACATATCTTTGCATCCATCGTTCACCCCTCCATCCATGACCCGTGATTGGTAAAGGATGCCTCGTCGACGGTTTTGAATGGCGCTATTTTGACATGCACGGTAAACCAAAGGGCAAGCGAACAGTTTACAAACTTAGCCGTTTCACGGATGATTCCACCCATGGCCCCAAAGCTAATGATCATGCCCTTTCGGACATCACATAAATTTCTCCATTGCCTCATTACAACGACTTCGCTGTTTACCGCATTCCCACCACAGGCTTCATATATCCTCCACTGTTAGTGATGCCACCTGCCGTCTGTGAGTGGTTATTGCACGTTGACGTCCAATATGGGAGGTGGTCACATTAACGTGAGTGGATCGCCCATATTTATAGGGAGTCCTACAGTTCATCCCTCAGCCTCCATAATAACCTGTTTCATAGGCTATGTCTTCTTCAACGATCAAATCTCTATTGGTCATACTCCTTTCTATCCCTTGAATCCATTTAAGTCACGGTCTTCCCTTGCATCGTCTGTTTTTCAGTCACTATTCAATACGTTTTTAGGTATTCTTTCTTGTTCCATTTTCATTAAATGTCCTAACCAAAAAAGTTATCAGCGTTCCATTTGGTCCATTATGGTACCTTTATTGTGTGTCACTTCCCGCGATGCTCATTTATTCTATTTTTCAAACTGAAGATCCTTGGCACTTTTCTTAGGAAGTCTTCGGATAAACAAAAAGCAAAATAACCGAGCCTAACTACACACGTACTGATTATAGTTGTTTGACAAGCTATTCATAACGGTCCCACGACAACAACATAAGTTAAAGCTTTCTGGGTGGTTTTTGTTTTATGGGCCTTAGGTTGTGGTACAAGGCATATTTTTCTATCTCAGTTTTCGTCCCTCATTGCTGTAGATATTATCAGAGTCCCTACATCTACATCATCTACATGGTTACTATGCAGTTCACACTTAAGTGCCTGGCAGAGAGTTCATCAAACCATTTTCATACTACTTCTCTACCCTATAACTCTCGAATGGTGCGTCGGAAAAAGGAACACCTAAATCTTTCCGTTCGAGCTCTGATTTCTCTTATTTTATTATGATGATCATTTCTCCCTACGTAGGTAGGTGTCAAGAAAATATTTCGCATTCGGAAGAGAAAGTTGGTGATTGAAATTTCGTAAATAGATCTCGCCGCTGAGAAAACCGCCTTCGTTTCAGTGACTGCCACCCAACTCGCACATGATATCAGTGACACTCTCATCCCTATTGCGCGATAAGACGAAACGAGCTACCATTCTTTGCCCTTTTTCGACGTCCCCCGTCAATCCCACCTGGTAAAGATCCCACCCCGAGCAGCAATATTCCAGCAGAAAGGACGTAATGTAGGCTGTCTCTTTAGTGGGCTTGTTGCATCTTCTAAGTGTTCTGCCAACAAAGCGCAGTCTTTGTTTCACCTGAATGAGATTTTCACTCTGCAGCGGAGTGTGCGCTGATATGAAACTTCCTGGCAGATTAAAACTGTGTGCAGGACCGAGACTCGAACTCGGGACCTTTGTCTTTCGCGGGCAAGTGCTCTACCAACTGAGCTACCCAAGCACGACTCACGCCCCGTCCTCACATTCTAGAAACATCCCCTAGGCTGTGGCTAAGCCATGTCTCCGCAGTATCCTTTCTTTCAGGAGTGCTAGTTCTGCAAGGTTCGCGGGAGAGCTTCCGTAAAGTTTGGAAGGTAGGAGACGAGGTACTGGCAGAAGTAAAGCTGTGAGGACGGGACGTGAGTCGTGCTTGGGTAGCTCAGTTGGCAGTTCGGCGCTAGCGGCCGTGCGAAGCGGAGGTCCGATACTTCCGCCTGTGCGGCGCGTGCGAGTGTTTGTTTACTTGTGGACTTAGTCTGCGCGCGGGCTAGTAACAACGATCATGGCGAAGAAGTACAGGAAAACTACATTACGATTCAATTTCTGCAAAGACTACGAACGACCAAAGGCTTTAGCAGTGGAACGATTCATTCGAGAGGACGTCAAGATACCGCCAAACGATATTGTCGGAATTCACCTGTCCATCGTTAGTCCCACGGTGTATGTTAAGATGGTAAATGACGCAGCGTGTGAGAGAATTCTACAGGCGACAAAAGTAGGTCTCCGATTTTGCCATAGTGACGGGAATGTCTGCACGGTAACTGTAGAACATGCTGGTCTGGGTGTACGGACAATACGTGTGTTTGAGCTACCATTTGAGCTCCCGGCTGACGAAGTTATTGAGGCTTTTAAGCCATACGGCACGGTACATGGTCACACAGCAGAACGCTGGACACAATTCGCCACGTACCCCGTTCTTAACGGAGTGCGACAGATCACTATTGATCTTCAGAAACATGTACCGTCCTATCTGACAATTGGTGGTTGTCGGGCGGTGGTGATTTACGATGGTCAACCACGTACATGTTCTGGCTGTGGCCAGGAGGGACACCTCAGGTCGAACTGTATGCAACGGCGGATTACGCAACTGCCTTCAGATGTGCGGGAGCCGTCGCCAGCGATGACAGTACTAGCGATCACCTATGCCAAGGCCCTCACTGCGTCCGCTGATGACCGAAAGGACACAGCCCCGGTGGAAGATCAAGATGGCACTCTCCGAAACCTTGTAGCAGACGTCGGGCTGACAGAGGATGCTGCTCCATCGAGCATACAATCTACGGCGACAACATCAGATGAGACCGAACTCCCACCAAGCACACTGATAGTACACGAAGCAGTTCCAGCCACTACGGATGCTGTTCCGTCTGGAATGCACTCTGTGACGACAACATCAGTTTCGACCGAACTCCTACGGATGCTTTTCTGTCGGGCAGCCGTGATTCCTTACAATCTGAGGACACGGAAGGAAGATCACGCAAACAACGTTCCTCGAAAAGGAGGAAACGGCGTCGTCGCACGACATCTCCTAGGGATGACTCCCCTTGCCCCGACGACGATGTGCCTGTGGACCAAGACGACACAACAGCCTCTACGAAACAGGAAGAAGCAATGGAAACTGTTCGATCAGACCCGCATCGGTCTGTCACATTGACGGTACCGGGACGTGGTGATGCTGAAGAGGAAGCACAACCAGTTGGCGCTCCAGACGCAGATGATGTGGCAATGGACACGAATATATCACTGCCTGCAAAGATGTGGTATGACGATATTGAGGAGGCGCCGGACGTCATACAGAGGCAGCTGGCACTCACGAAGACAGCCTAATAATTGCTGAAGGTGAAGGGAGAGGGGCGAGAGAACGTCTTCTAACTCAGCCCCCAGGGCCGATGCAGGGAGATGTTGTTGAGCATCGACAGAGTGGGATTCAACGCCATGCGAACCGTATTGCGACATTAAATATAAATGACGTGCGTTCACCGGCCAAAATACACCTACTGAAGGAAACGATTTGGGCATCTGATGTGGATATTGCTTTGCTGCAGGAAGTCCACATAGCTGCACTCCCATACATCGCAGGCTACCAAACCTATTCGTCACATGGAGATCACAATGGGAGTGGGGTGGCAGTTTACGTGCGAGATGGCTTCCCAGTGGAAAACGTGTGTTACCTTCCGTCGGCCAGGGGAATGGCTTTCACGACGTTTGGGACACGCATCATCAATCTTTATGCACCGTCGGGGAACAATCGGCGGCGGGAAAGGGCACGATTTTATGGAGAAGACATTGTCCCACTTTTCCATGGACGTTATGAATGTGTAATAATTGGTGGAGATTTCAACTGTGTTCTCAGCCAGAAAGACCAATGGCCTCAAGCAAACATCAGCCAGGAGTTGCGAATCGTTGTCAACGACCTTGTACTTAGTGACACGTGGGAATTACGACATGGAGATGCACCGGGATACACCTATGTGACAAGTCATTCGGCGAGCAGGTTAGATCGCATTTATATCTCGCGGGCTCATGCAAATGATGTCCAGGACGCGGAACGCTGGCCATTGGCATTTTCAGATCACAGCGCTTACATCTGTACGGTGCTTCTTCCCCGTAGAGAGGTGTGGAACAGTAAGGCCCCGTAGAAATTAAACATTCAACATCTACATGATCCTGAATGCCGTCACCGGATCCTTGAGACATGGACGATGTGCGAGCGAAGGGTTGGAAGGTATGCGACGAAGCTTGACTGGTGGCTGACTTGTGCTAAACCGGCGCTTCGCCGTACATTCATCTCATATAGCAGGGAGATGGCAGAATGGCGCCGCCGTACGACCGACTTTTATTTTGCAGCACTGCGCGACCTGGACGATGGTCCGCCGGGACAGGATGTCTGGATCGAACGCAAAAGGATAAAAGCTAAACTAGTGGCTTTAGCTCGGAAACATCTTCAGGGAACCATGGTGCGCGCCAGATGTCACGATACGATAATGCACGAGATCCCTTCCATGCACCACGTCGTGAATGAACGGAAACACCGACGACGCGTTTTGGTACGGGACTTAATTACCCGCGAAGACCGAAGAGTGACGCGTCAAGCGGACATTGTCTCTGCATTCGTCGACCATTACCAACACATCTATCGGGAAGAAGCAGCCCCTGTCGATGACCTCGAACGTATAGCCACGTACGTCTCCCGTACACTGACGGTGGAAGCCGCGGGAACCTTACTGGAAGCCATTAGCTGTGAGGAAATACATGATTCGATCGCAAAGGGTGCGTTGAATCGGTCCCCAGGCATTGATGGACTTCCTGCTGAATTTTATCGAGAATTTCGCAACGAAATGGCACCGCGATGGACGGAAATGTACAACGAGATGTTAAATTCTGATGCGCCTATTCCACCGGCTTTTATGGAAGGCCTCTTGGTGCCAGTACATAAACCGAAGCCAGGAATTACGGTCACACATTATCGCCCCATCACCCTGCTTAATGCCGACTATAAGATCTTTGCACGGTTGCTAGCGTCCCGATGTCGTATGTTAATTCGTAGCGTTCTCTCTCCAGAACAGACGACACCGGGTGGATCGGTGAATGTGCAAACAGCTACTGCCGAATGCCGTGATGTGATAGCGCTAGCGGAGGAGTGCCGGCTTAAAGCGGCGATGGTGGCGGCTGATTTTGACAGTGCTTTTGATATGGTGCGCCACAACTATCTGTACGCTGTACTGGAACAAATGGGATTTCCAGATCGTTTTACTGGTCTCATTAGAAGGATTTATGGGGGCGCACAATCCTTGGTACAGGTTAATGGGCGTATAGCAGGGCCCATTCAAATTCGACGATCCATTCGCCAGGGCTGCCCTCTTTCGATGCTGCTGTTCGCGATAGCGTTGGAACCATTAATTGGGAGGCTAACAAATTCTCTTACTGGGATGGAACTGCGGGGCTACACCTTCAAATGTCGTGCCTATGCGGACGACCTCCTGCTGCTCGTTCGTTCGTTCTGAGGAAGAGGTGAAGACGGTCCTTGAACTGTTGTTGGACCACAGTGCGACGGCGGGTAGTGCAGTGAACATGAACAAATCAGCAGCAATGCCGGTTGGAAGGGGCCTTACGCCGGAAGAAATCAGTCCGTTTCCTTATGTGCAACGATTCCGCTATCTCGGCATAGACTTTACCTCATCTGTAAAACATACTGCGGCAGTTAACTACCGACGTATTTTACAGACAACACGTACCATGGTCCGACAACATCTCCTACGGCGCCTTGATCCTTTGCAGCGAGTCGAATATCTGAACACTTATGTGGTTTCTCGAATGGTGCATATTTCGCAGATCCTGCCCCTACCACTCACGCTCGGACGTCGACTTCAATCAGCACTAGGCTATTTTGTGATGATTGGATCGCCCCTCAAGGTGCGATACGCAACGCTCACGCTCCCTACGGACAAGGGGGGAGTCGGACTTACAAATGTTCACTGCCGAGCGACGGCGCTCCTTCTAGCCACGATGTACAAGCAATGGCGTAGCGGGCGTGATTCCCTTACATCCCGCCTACTGGATCTCCTAGTTCCAGCGTCCCTCACACCTCCGGTGGCGGTGGGCAACATTACGTCACATTTTGCGCATGTATCAACATTTATCGTGGAACTTAGTTATATCAGAGACGAGCTTCCGCGCACGAGACCACCATGCGCGAAGGATTTTTATGTTTGGCTGCTACGACGGATAAGTCGTAATGTCATTGAATTAAAACACCCCAAGTTGCATTGGCCGAAGATTTGGAGACATGTGCACCAAAAATTCCTTCCTACCTTCTTTCGGGCACTGTGGTTCTCTGTCACCTGTGGCAAGTTCAACACCAACCAACGACTCCATGCAATTGGACTAGTGGACACTCCACTATGCCCGAAATGTCGCCAAGTGGATGACGACCATCACCGCTTAACTTGTATCGCGGTGGAGGAGGTATGGCTCCTAGGAAGGCAGATGGTGGCTTGCTACCTCCGTGTGACCCCGCAACATATTACACCTGCTTCCTTCTTACATCCGGAGAGTGACTACTTTCCGGCGAGTAAATCACACTCGATCATCTGGGTCAATGGTTGGACGATCGCGTACCTCTATGGGGATGCTGCCAAGTCGCGACTCAACTTTTGGTATTTCTTGCAGCAAGCCCACAATGAGGTTCATAGATGGTCTCACTATCGGAAAACCTTTGCCAATTATTTTCAGGCAGTCTTCCTCGACCCCCCCCCCCCCCCCCCCCACGCAGTTGGGATGTGCCGGGTGCAGTCGGTGTGCACATTTGACAGCTGATAATGAACCTCACGTTTCTCTCACCGCTCCATATATAATGCACATACTATACCATGAAATGATCTACATGTTCCTTTTAACAGAGTGATCTTTATGAAAAATAAGTAAATACATACATAAAAATAACATCCCTGCATCCCTGTTCCTTTACATTTGTGATTTGTTTTACAATGATTTTTTTTTATTTTTTTTTTTTTTTGTATTTGCAGAGGATGCATTTCATTTAAGGTTTGTAAAAAAATGAAAAAAAGTTTGTAGAGCACTTTCCCGCGAAAGGCAAAGGTCCCGAGTTCGAGTCTCTGTCCGGCATACAGTTTTAATCTGCCAGGAATTTTGTTTCACCTTCCCCACAATATTATCTATGTAGTCTTTCCAGTTTAAGTTGCTCGTAAGTGTAATTCCTAGGTACTTAGTGGAATTGACAGCCCTGAGATTTGTGCGATTTATCATATACCCAAAATTTATCGGATTTAGTTTAGTACCCATGTAGATGACCTCTCACTTTTCTTTGTTTAGTGCCAATTGCCTCTTTTCACACCATACAGAAATTCTCTCTATATCATTTTGTAATAAGAATTGATCGTCTGATAATTTTACTAGACGGTAAATTACAGCGTCATCTGCAAACAAACTAGAGGGGCTGCTCAGATTATCACCTAGATCATTTATGTAAATCAGGAAAAGCAGAGAGCCTATGACAGTACCTTGCGGAACGCCAGATATCACTTCTGTTCTACTCGATGATTTACCGATTATAACTACAAACTATGACCTCTCTGAGAGGAAATCACGAATCCAGTCACACAACTGAGACGATACTCCATATGCACCCAATTTGATTAATAGTCGCTTGTGAGGAACGGTTCAAAACCCATCTCGAAATCTAGGAATATGGAATCGATCTGAGATCCCTTGTCGATAGCACTCATTACTTCATGGGAATAAAGAAAAAAAATGGCTCTGAGCACTATGGGACTTAACTACTGTGATCATCAGTCCCCTAGAACTTAGAGCTACTTAAACCTAACTAACCTAAGGACATCACACACATCCATGCCCGAGGCAGGATTCGAACCTGCGACCGTAGCAGTCGCGCGGTTCCGGACTGCGCGCCTAGAACCGCTAGACCACCGCGGCCGGCTGGGAATAAAGAGCTAGCTGTACTGCACAAGAACGATATTTTCTGAATCCGTGTTGGCTATGTATCAATAAGTCATTTTCTTCAAGGTGATTCATAATGTTCCAGTACAGTATTGCGGTACAGCATTTCTGAGCTTGTTTAAGAGTGAAACTACTATGTGAATCTTTATAAATTCTGATGATGTTTTCAGCATTGAGATAAGGAACGTTAGACACAGAAATATCCATTTGACCACGGCCTGAAGCCTGTAATATAAAAAATAAAGAAATACAAGAATGCAAATACGGACCGTGGAAACCTGCTGTCGACGCTTTGTGGACTCGCATACAATCCGCGTGGAGAGGATACTCGAAGAACACTTCCGGGTGTTCTCTGATTCCACTCTACGACGTCGAGGTCTCATTTCATACAAAATTCTCGTTCACAGACTGCATACAGTTACCCAACCCAAATAATTTTGTAAACTTACGGTAGAATGGCTGATATTCACTCAGTGAAGAGGGCCTGGAACGGTTACACAGCAATGCAACGTGGTCAGAGAGTGAGAACGGACACAGATATGCTCAGTCCCGATAGTTATAATGTATAATCAGCAGCACCATTTTCTTACTCAAAGCGATCGTGGATGCTATCAGTTGTGTTAGCTGCTGTTTCACATAAAATCGTGGGGAATTAACGGATTTTGACCTCGGAATGGTAGGTTGGAGCTGGAGGCATAGGACATTCCATTTCGGAAATCGCTAGGGAATTCGATAATCCGAGATCCCAATTGTCAAGAGAGTGCTGCGAATACCAAATTTCAGGCATTACCTCTCACCACGGACGAGACAGTGGCACAAGGCCTTCACTTAATGACCAGAAGCAGCGGCGTTTGCATAGATTTGTAAGTGCTAACTGAAAAGCGAGAATGGATATTACCGCAGAAATCAATGTGGAACGTACGACGAACGTATCCGTTACGACAGGGTGGCGAAATTTGGCCTCAATGGGCTATGACAGCAGACGACGGACGCGAGTGGCTTTGCTAACAGCACGACATCGCCTGCAGCGCCTCTCCCGTGCTCGTGATCATATCGGTTGGACCCTAAACAACTGGGAAACCGTGGCTTCGTCCGATGAGACACAATTTTAGTTGATAAATGCTGTTGGTAGGGCTCGAGTGTGGCGCACACCCACGAAGCCATGGACCCCAATTGTTAACAAGGCACTGTGCGGGCTGCTGGTGGCTCCATAATGGTGTGGGCCGTGTTTACATGGAATGGTTCTCTGGCCCAGCTGAAACGATCATTGACGGAAATGGTTGTGTTCGGCTACTTGGAGACGAAAAAAGGATGGGAATTTTATGGATGCTATGCACATTGTCACCAGGCCACGATTGTTGGCGATTGGTTTGGAGAACTTTCTGGACAATTTGAGCGAATGGCTTGGCCACCCAGGTCGCCCTACTTAAATACAATCTAACATTAATGGGACATAATCGAGAGGCCAGTTCGTGCACAAAATCTCGCAGCGACAATACTTTCGCAATTATGGGCGGCGGTAGAGGCAGCGGTACTCAATATTGCTGCATGGGCCTTCCAACGACTTGTTGAGTCCACGCCACGTCGGGACCTGCACTACGCAGGGGAAACGAGGTCCAACACGATATTTCATGGTATCCCATGACTTTTGGCACCTAAAGTACTTACTTGCGAATGTTATATGTTGTATTTGAGGCCACTACGTCGTAAGATTTAGTAAATACATATTTCTTTCGAGTCATAATTCTTGAATTCCGCACGATCTGTGTGAAATGGAATGAAGAAAGGCCTCTTGGGGGTTGTTATGTCAAGTGTGATTATTGGCTAACGAATGTAATTGTCTTTGTACACATGCAAAGGCCAGTCTAGAATAGCGTACCTGGCTGATGAATAATGCACTGCACTTTCCGCCTGAGTTACAAGCAAATGATGTTTAAAGGGTGATCAGGGCAGCCAAACTATGACTGTGACATAAGTGAGTAGCAGCTATAGATCCAGGAATCAAGTGAACTTATGTATGCTGCAGCTGAGTACAGTCGCTCCTCGGCCTTCAAATATTTCTTCCGCGCCTACTTGCAGAGCGGTTGGGTTCATGAGCATTATTACGAGTAGGAACAAAGTGCACGTAAGAATAAATATTGTGCAAAACTGACAACTGATCCAAGTACCAAAAACATTATTTCAAAAGTGCTAAAAAATTGTGAGGTGATAAAATTCAAGCAAATTCTTTATTTTGCTAATTGTTGAGAATAATGGATGCAGAAATAGTTCTGAGGTAACATCATCAAACCGATTTTTTACAATTTCCAAGGTTATAATAGATCTATACCTATGGTGAGTTGTCCAATGCGAACCACGTGAAATCCTTAAATAATCTGTTATGCACTCGATATTACAGACTTCCTTGTTTTGTTTCAAATTCAACCACAGCGCTAATGCTCGTTTTCTTTATTTATTTCAAGGGTACCACAGAAGGCAAGCACGAAAATTCTTCTGCTCTCATGTGGACACTGATTCTTCAATACAGCATGAACTACTGTTCCCGAAGTGTCTATATAATTTCTTGAGTCAATATCAGAAATGAAAAATATTTGCCCTGTTCTATTTAAATCTTGCATGGTCTATGAGGCCTATCAGTAGCATTGACCGTTTCTGACTGTATTGTAGTCAAAATCAGTAACGGAAATCGGTATTAATCTCGTCTGTTGCCGTCTGATTTGCTGCTTCGTTGTCCCTCGATTTTTGAGTGGGTGGAACTACCCAGTAACTCCTTCATATTTGCTGATGAAAGAGAAAGCTTGGACATCAGATTCACAAATCAAGTAAATCTGAGCGCAAAACATTCAAAGATCAGCAGACTGCATTACAAAGCCTCATGTTTCATACACAAGCTAGCAGCAGTTAAATTCAGTATGTATTAATTTACGGAATATGATATGATTTTTTAGCGAAAACAACATTTTTTTAATTTTTGGTTACTGATCGAATGAAAATAACTTACGACTTTATACAAATCTGCGAAATGAAAAAAAAACTAATTACTGTTCAGTCTCTATCAATAAAAAGATATTTTATTTTCTCTTAGATGTTTCCTATTTTTTTGCACCAAAATTTGACTTATTGTGAATAGGGGGACCTTCATGCGATAAGTAATTAAAAATAAAAATATGTTATTTTCATTTAATAATTATGATTCGGTACTCGTTAATTAACATTTCTATCTGTTGCTAAATACGGAATTTAAATAAAAGTAATAAATATGCTGCTGTTAGCATGATTTCAATCAGAAACTTTACGATTCGAGGACACTTACACTATGCACTGAGCAACGGAGAATTATATCGATAAGCCAGGAATGTTCTGAGGTTAAAAGTGCTCGGAAATCTTCTAATCTTTAAAGGGGATTTTTTTATTTTTTTAGAATTGGTTCATACTGTTTTAAGAAATTTATGTTCAGGCACCGTCGTTAAACTAGTAAGCTTCTCCAATTTACTATTTACCGTAATACGAAATTTCGTATGCGGCTTGGTTACTTGCATTACTCTGTTGTCTGGCACGAATCGCATGTCAGGCGTCCGTGCCTTCTTCGTATTTCGGTTTTTGTTGTTTCAAACATAAATATAGTTTCAGTTAATCCTACTTGTCACGCATTTAACTTAATTTATATTCATTATAAATGAAAACGCACACAATACTGGTGTAATATTCGACAATATTTATTATTTATTCCACAAACCGGGCCGGCCATTGTAGCCGAGCTGTTCTAGGCACTTCAATCTGGAACCGCGCGACCGCTACGGTCGCAGGTTCGAATCCTGCCTCGGGCGTGGATGTGTGCAATGTCCTTAGGTTAGGTTAAAGTAGTTCTAAGTTCTAGGGGACTAATGACCTCAGATGTTAAGTCCCATAGTGCTCAGAGCCATTTGAACCATTTTTTTCACCAACCACTTTTCGGGCGTTACGCCATCATCAGATACAGGTATCTGTGTACCTGATGATGGTGCAATAACCGAAAATCGGTTTGTGAAATAAGTAATAAATATTGTAGAATATTACACCAGTCTTGTATATGTTTTCGTTCAAAAAATATGAAATATTGTATCAAGAACCGAAGGAACAGTCAATCAATGCTAGTTGATATTTCCTTGTGTTTATGCAAAACCCAAACATTTACAAGAGAGGGTGTGATGAAATTATTTGCACCATTCCTCAGAGGTGTTCTAGTGAAGAGCTTCGCAGCAAGGAATACTATATCTTGGACGACGGGACGGTATTCGCAGTGGCAGGCTGAGCGCAGTGCAGCAACAGTGGCAGTGGCGCTGACCTTGGCGTTGCTGAGCTTGTGCCACTCCGGGGTGAGGTAGTAGCGGATGCCCTCGGCGGCCCCCGGCAGCGTCACGCCGCGGCACAGCAGGATCACCAGCACGCCGTACGGCGCCAGCGCCGTCACCCACACCGCCTGCAGAACACGACAAACGCCAGCCCTCCCAGCACACAGCGCTCACCAACATCACACCACACACTACATAACCAGCATACATAAATTTAACATTCATTAATCGCGACGCGTTTCGGAGGCTATCGCTATCTTTAGTGGGTAGTTTTCTCTCTTACTTCCTAAAAACCAAAATTCACACCTGACGCTGAAGGTAACGTTTTGACACACGCTTTGAGTTGTTAATATCAATGTCAAGTACAGGTTAAGTAGCTTCTGGATGCATAAAGAGGCTACAATTCAGTTGAGAAACCATCTTATATTTCCTTGTATGCAGGATGATTCAGCTGCCCCTACCTATATGTTTTATGCAACCTGCAACGCTTTCAAAACCCACACCCGAGTTTTTCGTATTTCCGATGTGCAAACTACTAGTTCTACATTAAAAATGAACAGATCTTTGTCCGCCTCCGTAGTGCAGCGGTTGCGTTACCGCATACCACGCAAGGTTCGATTCCTGGCAGGGGTCAAGTGTTGTGTGTCTTCCATCATCGTTGACACGCAAGTCGCCGAAGTGGCGTCAACTAAAAAAGACTTGCAATACGGCGGCCGAACCCCAGAGGGGATAGCCCAGCCAATAAATGCCATACGATCATTTCTTTTTTTTTTTTTCAACAGATCTTTTTGTGGGAAATTTAATGGAGTTAAGTTTTTCGGTGTGATACGTTTTTGCTGGAGGCTACAGTTTTCAAGTTTAAGAATAACACGTTTGAAGGTCACTTTTTCTTGAATAATTAGAGAACTAGCGCCTCTCCAGAAAATATATCCCAATGCAAAATTTTACTACAGGAAATTTTTCTACAAAAAGGTCCTGTTCATTTGTTTGGGTGGGATTAATGGTTTGCACGTGGCGAGCGAAAGAATATGAAAGTCATGCACGTGGTATTTTAGGGTGTTTCGGGTTGCATAAAACTCATGGGTAAGAACAGCTGATTCACCCTGAATAGGGAGAATGTGCAGCAGATACTTTGCCCAACAAAAAATGTAAGTACCTCAGACATGTAGATTCCCCAAAAAATCCGTATAACAGACAAACAACCAAGCTTCAAAATCAAAATAACGACACTATTTCCAGATACAATTTGTCATTTTACCTAATCGTCATCAAATCTGAAGACTTGAAAGTTATGTACCACACTTTCGCTGTTAATCAGTAGTGTGCAAGTGGATAAGGGAAGAGCTGATTTCTGCTGCTCAGTAAAACTGTGTTCACATTCCAGGTAACATGTAAAAAGTATCCCAGAGTTTGTTGGGATGACTGAACATTTTCTGAGTCATTGCTGAAGCATTCATTGCTCGCAGAAGCCCAGATAGATGATGTGATCACGCGGTTTTAGGCGCCATGTCACGGATCGCACGGCTCTTCCAACCGGAGGTTCGAGTCCTTTCCTCGGGCATGGATGTGTGTGTTTCAGTTAGTTTAAGTAGTGTGTAAGTATAGGGACTGATGACCTCGGCAGTTTGGTACCTTAGGAATTCACACACATTTGAACATTTAGATGATGATACAAGATAAGGTCCACGAAGCAACACCTACATCCTCTTAGTGTAACGCTCCAATATCTAAGCAGTCAGCAGTTTACTATGTAACTATACCTGTAACTCAAGATAAGCAAGAAGTCTCGCATAGTAAACCCTGCCATTAACAGGAAAATCGTTGCGATATCCAAGTGTAGATTGTCTGGAGTCCGCCGGCCGGGGCAGAAGTAATTCACTGTTTTATGCAGCTGTTCAAAAACTATTTCCCACGTAGGCGTTGTTGACGGATGGACCATAACGTGCGTTAGTGAGTCATCGGAGTGAGGAGATGTATGCGTGCCACAGAAGGTTACCTGTTTGGCGATCTGTGTGTAGGGCAACATCATAATTCAGGTTCGAAACTGAGATTTTTCTTTATCAAGCATTAATTGTTAAGACTCACTTCGCCATAGTAAATTCTTGAGGAAACCTACAGGTCATTAAATCTTTTACACTACAACAACATTATGCCGTAAATCATGCAAATTAGTAAACAAATGAAAATTATTCTGCTACTGATAGCACATGAATCGGTACGAACTTATACAAGTGTTCATAAGATTTCTGCTGTGCACCGATCTCGCCAGTCGGTGGTAGGATGTCATCCACATCTGGTCTCTGTACTAGTCATTCTAACTATGTTCTCGAATTTTAATCACTTTTTGTGATAAATTGTGTCAACTAGTTCATTGAAAACTGTTTTACGGTTCTTGTTAATAAATACACCGTAATGGCATTCCAGGACTTATTTCAAATAGATTAGCTATCCGATCTCCAGGTCATCTGCTTGTATCTCTGAAGGAATCCAACATTCTTTCAGAACTGCTTTAAGGAACAACATCAATGAGAGATCTACGGAGAACATGTAAGAGCAATTCATACACACAGATTCATTCAGGTAATCCAGGAAAGGGTTAACTTATGCATTCTCAAGCGGGGAGGTATCACAGGTTGTTCGGTACACCTTGTCTACCGTTTCGTATGAACGAGTGGCTAAACTGAGAAACGTTTATACTGGGTGATTTCTATTAACATTTAAAAACCCTCCAAGCGGTGTCGATGACACTGAAATAAGTAGTTTGATATAAGACACAAGTGGCCGAAAAAGTCGGGGAATACCCCAAAAGTGGATGACAAGCGTTAAACATGTGACGGAACCAGATGACGTAACTCACGCACGTACAGCGGTTGTGATTGTCGACCCTACCCGCGCCGGTAGGGGGCAGTGCTGCACATGGCTCCGCTTGCTTCTCTGTTTTCATTCATGTACCATCCAGTGGGACACAGTAGTGCACACAAATAGCAACAAACCAAATGTCATTTCATACGTTAAGTCTTATCTGATAATTGACCTTGATTTCAGAATGCAGCATGGCTGACCATTGGGTTGGAAATGGAAATGAAGTCCCATGCTTCTTTACAGAGCGTAGGGGAACGATGCGGGAGACCCGCACCGCCTTACTAGGCAAGGTCCTAATGGAGGTGGTTTGCCGTTGCCGACCGTAATGGGAATGAATGATGATGATGAAGACGACACAACAACACCCAGTCATCTCGAGGCAGGAGAAATCCCTGACCCCGCCGGGAATCGAACCCGGGACCCCGTGCTCGGGAAGCGAGAACGCTACCGCGAGACCACGAGGACCATTGGTTTACCTTCCCTCAAAACACTTTTAGCCTTGAGTGTAGACTTACGTGCAGGGTTTCTGGTTCACGCATTCGACAATCCTCAGTAACAAACCATGCGTGAGAAAGTAAAACGCACAGTGGGAAACTTTCTGTGACGTAGATGCATGTCTGGAAGCTATTTAAACGCAAACCGATTCATCGTATTACCACAATCGCGAGCACTACCGTATTACATGAAATAATGCAAGGACGATACCAGTGTAGCCTAGCGGAGCGATAAGTACCACTTTACCTTACTTCGACAAGCCCAACTGCTGCACGTGCTACGAAATACGTCACGAGGTAACATCACATGTACAACATTTGTCATGAACTTTCGGGCTATTTCCCGACATTTTTGGCTCCGTGAGTCTTATATTAAATTACTTGTCTCAGCGTCATCTACATAACTTCGGAAGTTTTTAAACGTTAATGAGAATCACCCTGCAAAGGTTTGGGAGCACATGGATATCTTGCAAACACGCAACTACAATCCCCTGATACCATTTGTTGTACAACATTTATGTGACTGCTATTTCGTTTCATGTAAGTTCTTACCCATACTGAGAAGTCATAGAACAACGATTATTTATCGACCACCAATCATCCATTTATTTCGAAAAGCATTATAGTCACTGTCAGTAAAGTATAAAACGAAAAATAGGTACTGTATTAACCGACGGGAGGCTGCAACGTATACGATGTCGATTTTATAGGTGTCCCCAAAATAAAAAGGCTTTGACAAGCTGCTTTGCATGCAGCCACAATCCGCTGCAAGGTGTGTGCAGCATACGTGATTGTTGCGTGTGAGGAGTCCTGGTGTGCATCAAGTTCGCAAGTACCCAAGTGAAGGTCGACGACAGCGAGTATGTCGGGTGTGAAGGGCAGGACGGCAGGAGAGGGGACGGCGGGAGGTGCAGCAGGTATTAAATGCCGGCTGCCGAGAGCGGCAATCCAGGGACGGGCCGGGCTCGTATATTTTAAGTAAACGCCGGGGAGCGGCTATCGAGCGGCCACCTTTTGAAGGTGGCGCCGCGCCGCGCGTTATGAGCCGTTGCCAGCGCACCGCCCAGTCTCCAGGCCACGCCGCGCCAGGCGACGCCTGCTGCCGACACGACACGATACGACACGACGCCGGCGACAGGGGCTGCAAACCACGGAAGCCCAGCAAGTGAACTCCCCCAGTCACAGCATGAGGCCGTTACATACGTCCAAACGGAACGAAGGGCTCGACTCAGTCGAATGAAACTTTGTTCACATACGACGTATACAGGGTGACAATTATTAAACTGCGCATTTTCAACTTCTCGCGACGTAATGAATAGTCCATTAAATTTCGGACATGCAGCCGTGCAAATAAAATTTCCTCCACTGATATTTCGGCCGCGTATCATCCGACCTTCCTCAGAGTGAGTCACTAGACTGATGACAACATGTTTTTTTTCCTTTATTGTTAATTTCACACCTGATGCAGGTAGGCCAGCAGCGGCTTATTATGTCGCTCTTCGGCCACAGATAAAACTAAAGATTCAAAAGAAGTCAATCGTAGAACAGACAGGGTGGATATACAGACGTAGACATACAAAATTAAAACACACGGAGCCGTTCACGGGCGCAGAGTCCAAGATAAGAATGTTCAGGCACGTGGACACGCACAGAGATGATAGATGGCACACGCGAACGTTGGAGCACAAACGAATGAACACTGGAACACTTGAGCACGAACACGACGCCACACACAAACACTAGGCGATGATCTCCGGCGCGCGAATATCAACGTAACATGTGCGAGTCCGGGGACTTACCAAGAGGGGAAGAAGGCGGTGGGGGAGGGAGAGGGCAAAGCAAAGATGCCAATGGCAGAGGAGATGGTAGGAGGAATGGAGGTATAGGGGTAGGGGAAGCCCAGGGGAGGAGTGGGGAGAAAGGGAGAATGGAGGGAAGGGGGAGAGAAGGGAGAGAGGGTGCCCATAGGAACAAACACAGGAAGAGGGAGGGAGGATCAAAGTTGTTAGGAGGGGTAGATGGAGGGGAGGAGGGCATCATCAGGGAGGGGGAGCTGGCGGAAGCAACCTTGGGAGAGGGTATGGAGAGTGGAGAGATGGAGAGCAGGTGGGACGTGAAAATACAGGCGTGGCAGCGGATGGGGGCGGGAGAGGATGGGAGAAACCAGCGGGTGAGGAGGATTGAGTTTACGGGAGGTGCAGAGGATCCACATCCGTTCGAGGAAAAGGAGGAGGTGCGGGAACGGAATAAGGTCATACAGGATCCACGTGGGGGAGGGGAGACGGATGCGATAGGCGAGGCGAAGAGCATGGCGTTCTAGGATCTGAAGGGATTTGTAAAAGGTAGGGGGAGCGGAGATGCAGGCAGGGTGGGCGTAGCAAAGGATAGGGCGGATGAGGGATTTATAGGTATGGAGCATGGTGAAGGGGTCCAGACCCCATGTACGGCCAGATGAGACGGAGTCGGGAGCGTGCCTTGGCTTGGATTGTCCGGAGGTGGGGGGTCCAGGAGAGGCGACGGTCGTGGGTGACGCCAAGGTACTTAAGTGTGGGGGTGAGGGCGATAGGACGGCCATAGACGGTGATATAGAAATCGAGGAGGTGGAAGGAAGGGGTGGTTTTACTTACAATGATCGCCTGGGTTTTGGAAGGATTGACCTTAAGCAACCACTGGTTGCACCAAGTGGTGAACCGGTCAAGATGGGATTGGAGAAGGTGTTGGGAGCGCTGCAGGGTGGGGGCGAGGGCAAGGAAGGCGGTGTCATCGGCGTAAGATGACAAGATGCCAAGTGCGGCCTTATATGCTCCACCGCGGCGGTACTGCGCATGCGGGTCACAGATGCTGGCGGCGGCAGAGAAATACGCTTACACTTGCGCCGCCTGTGGCGAAGGCGTACAGACATTCGATTCGCTTATCGATGCATGATCGGTGGCGGTGACACCATGACGACTTCTCTGCAGTTTGATTACTCCAAGAGATGGATTCCACGCTTTGTCCAAATTAAAACCATTATATCTATTTATTAAATTATTAGCTAATTTAATCTCTACAGCTTCCTTGAAGACAGATTCCCAAAAAGAAGAGGTGGATGTTAAAATCTTCACATCACTGTAATTCGTGGAATGTCCTGTATCAATATAATGTTCGGCCACAGCTGACTTGTCTGGCTGTAATAAGCGTGTGTATCTTCGATACTCCACACACCTCTCACGAACGGCGCGTGTTGTTTGCCCTACGTATGACTTCTCACAATTTCCGCAAGGAATCTGATACACACCCGCTTTACGAAGCTGTAAATCGTCCTTCACAGACCCGAGTAAAGCTGCAATCTCCGTGGGGGAACCGATCACCTTAACACAGTGTTTCTCAGAATACGGCCTATCTTCGAGGAAAGAGCACCCACATAAGGCAAAAGAGCACAAGATCTAAAGAAATTACTATCTTCTTCCCCATTACATACCTGCATTTTAGGTCTTGCATCGAATTCTCTACGAATTTGTTGCGGGGAAAATCCATTCGATTTAAAAATGCTCTTGAGGTACGTGAGCTCTTCTTGCAAATTGTCTTTATCGGATACACAGTGCGCTCGATGCACTAAGGTCTCACTCTGAGGATGGCCGGACGATACGCTGCCGAAATATCAGTGGAGGAAATTTTATTTGCGCCGCTGCATGCCCGAAATTTAATGGAATAATTATTGAACTGTATGAAATAAAATCATCCTAACTTCTGAACGGTTTGAATTACAACTTTCAAACAACACGATTGACAGCGGGGCATGATGGAAATTAGTAACCGCTTGCATGGTTTTGTCAAGCTTCGAAGCCCACTTTTATCTGAATTAGTTAGTCAGCAAGCAAAACTGGCGCATTTGGGGAACTGACAACCCGCATTTCGCGATCGAGAAGTATCTTCACCCTCAATTGGTGAGTGCGTGGCGTGTAATGTCCAAATTCTTCAAATGGCTCTGAGCACTATGGGACTTAACATCAGTCCCCTAGAACTTAGAACTACTTAAACCTAACTAACCTAAGGACATCACACACATCCATGCCCGAGGCAGGATTCGAACCTGCGACCGTAGCAGTCCCGCGGTTCCGGACTGAAGCGCCTAGAACAGCTCGACTACCGCGGTCGGCTTGCAATGTCCAGTCACGGAGTAATCGGTGCGATATTTTCTTTGAGGGCACGGAGATTACCGAACGGTACATGGATCATTTGGAAAATTATTTCATCCCCATTATCTAAAGCGACCCTGATTTCTACAAGATGTGGTTCATGCAAGACGAAGTTCGACATCGAAACAGGAGAGTGTTTGATGTCCTGGGAGGAACACTTTTGGGACAACACTCTGGCTCTGCGGTACCCAGATGCCAAATTCTCCGGATCTGAACACATGCGACTCCATTTTGTGGGGCTATATTAAAGACAAGGTGTAAAGTAATAAACCCAAAACGATTGCTGACGAAAGCAAAATTTCGCATAATGTGTCAGTGCCAAATAACGTAACTTGAAGCATGCCTAGAAGGAACAGTACAGTACTGAAGGTAATTGAAAGTAATATCCATTGAGACGAACAAAAGGCTAGACATAGATGTTGACAGTCTCCACGTTTGCTCGATGTGATGACACGGAAGAGAGTGCTTTGTGCTTAGCATTTCTTTGTTAAGGTGGCATTATTTTCACAAGTGGTAACGTGGGGTCCAGTGGATCCCCATGATGTGTTAATGTTGCTGCGTACATATAATATTAATAAAAAATGGTTCAAATGGCTCTGAGCACTATGGGACTTAACATCTGAGGTCATCAATCCCCTAGAACGTAGAACTACTTAAACCTAACTAACCTAAGATCATCACACACATCCATTCCCGAGGTAGGATTCGAACCTGCGACCGTAGCGGCAGCGCTGTTCCGGACTGAAGGGCCTAGAACCACTCGGCCACAGCAGCCGGTGAGAGTTCATGGAACCGCCTTTAAACTTCTCTCTGCAGATTCTTCTCGAGCAGTGTGCGGGCAATTTGAACACTTAAGTCTTCTTGTGCGAGCTCTTATTTGTCTTATTTTATTATTATGATCATTTCTCCCTATGTAAGAGATCGCCAACAAAATTTTCACTCTGAGGACAAATCTGTTGATTGAAATTTCGTGAGAAAGTCGTGTCGCAGCGATAAACACCTTTGTTTTAATGACTGCCATCTCAATTAGCGTATCACATTCGTGGCACATATTTCGTGCTTAAGTTTTGCACACCAGTATAGTTGCAACATATTGAGCATGACAGATGAAGATATTACCCCACTGGTAACTATTCACTGGAAACAGTAACATCCATTAAACACCTACGATTAATCGTACGGACAGTCCGCCTCTGGTAGCTGAGTGGTGAGAGTGACGGAATGTCATACCTAACGGCCCATGTTCGATTCCTGGCTGGGTCGGAGATTTTCTCTGCTCAGGGACTGGGTGTTGTGTTGTCCTAATCATCATCATTTCATCCCCATCGACACACAAGTCGCCAAAGTGGCTTCAACTCGAAAGACTTGCGCTTGGCGAACGGTCTACCCAACGGGGCCCTAGCCACACAGCATTTCCATTTCCATCGTACAGACTGACTTAAAGTGCAATAACCACATGAAACAAACTGTTCACTGAGAGGATCATAATGATATGTAATTTATCTGCGAAGTAAATGGCTTACAACACACGTTCTGGAGCGAGTCTTGCGTATTGTTCATCGATCTGTATTAATAGAAGATGTGGAATCGATCAGTCGGCGGGACAGCATTACGCAGAAACTTAACAAATTCCAGTGGGAGACGCTGCAAGGGAGGCGTTGTGAAGTGTGGAGAGGTTTCCGAAGGCGTACTTTCCAAGACGAGCCAAAGAACGTATTAGTTCCTCCCACAGACGTCTCGCGAAACTACCAGGGCGACAACACGAGAGAAATTAGTGTTAGTTTATTCTTACCAGGCATCATTCGCGATAAATAAGTAAAGTCTTGTGGGCGAGGGGAGCGGTGGATGGGAGAGAGATAGTGTTATCAGAAGAAACGTCCGCCACACACCATAAGGTACTCAGCGGAGCATAGTCGCAGCTGAGGACGAGGGCTGTGTACGATGCGGGACACCAGTGCTGAGCTGGAGTTCAGACTACAGAGTACGGGGTGCTGGTGGCGCGCCGTGGCCTAACGAAGTACGCAGGCCCGCGCGGCGCGTCAAGGCGTGTGCGGCGCAGCACTCCACTCCAGCAACAAAGGCGGCGCTGCGCCTGCGGCGGCTACCCGGCGCACGGCGTCTTAAACCCGTCCTCACAGCGGCGGGCACCCCCCACAGAGACAAACATTTCCTTCTTGCAACTCACTCATTTCTAGTAAAGCCCCTCTAAAAGGAACCTACAAATGTGACCATTCCAGGTTGGACTACATCGCGACTGTTGTTGGTACCAGGTGAAACTACGGTACAAATTATTGTAACCGCTCACGATTTATTTTTATTCTCACGATAATCAAGTGGATTTACGTTAATAAATATGACATCTATGTCTTGTGTACATGGTGGTCCATTGATGGTGACCGGGCCAAATATCTCACGAAATAAGCATCAAACGAAAAAACTACAAAGAGCGAAACTCGTCTAGCTTGAAGGGAGAATCCAGGTGGCGTCATGGTTGGCCCGCTAGATGGTACTGCCATAGGTCAAACGGACATCAACTGCGTTTTTTTAAAATAGGAACCCCCATTTTTATTACATATTCGTGTAGTACGTAAAGAAATATGAATGTTTTAGTTGGACCACTTTTTTCGCTTTGTGATAGATGGCGGTGTAATAGTCACAAACGTGTAAGTACGTGGTATCACGTAACATTCCGCCAGTGCGGACGGTTTTTGCTTCGTGATACATTACCCGTGTTATAATGGACCGTTTATCAATTGCGGAAAAGGTCGATATCGTATTGATTTATGACTATTGTGATCAAAATGCCCAACGGGCGTGTGCTATGTATGCTGATCGGTATCCTGGACGACATCATCCAAGTGTCCGGACCGTTCGCCGTATTGTTACATTATTTAAGGAAACAGGAAGTGTTCAGCCACATGTGAAGCGTCAATCACAACATGCAACAAATGATGATGCCCAAGTAGATGTTTTAGCTGCTGTCGCGGCTAATCTGCATATCAGTAGCAGACAAACTGCGGGAGAATCTCAAAAACGTCGGTGTTGAAGTGCTACATCAACATCGATTGCACCCGTACCATATTTCTATGCACCAGGAATTGCATGGCGACAACTTTGAACGTCGTGTACAGTTCTGCCACTGGGGACAAGAGAAATTACGGGACGATGACAGATTTTTTGCGCGCGTTTTATTTAGCGACGAAGCGTCATTCACCAACAGCGGTAACGTAAACCGGCATAATATGCACTGTTGGGCAACGTAAAATTCACTGGGCAACTGGAACATCAGCGACCTTGGCGGGTTAATGTATGATGCGGCATTATGGGATGAAGGATAATTGTCCCCATTTTATCGATGGCAATCTAAATGGTGCAATGTATGCTGATTTCCTACGTAATGTTCCACCGATGTTACTACAAGATGTTTCACTGCATGACAGAATGGCGATGTACTTCCAACATGATGGATGTCCGGCACATAGCTCCCGTGCGGTTAAAGCGGTATTGAATATCATATTTCATGACAGGTGGATTGGTCGACGAAGCACCATACCATGGCCCACACGTTCACCGGATCTGAGGTCCCCGGATTTCTTTCTGTGAGGAAAGTTGAAGGATATTTGCCATCGTGATCCACCTACAACACCTGATAACATGTGTCAGCGCATTGTCAATGCATGTGCGAACATTACGGAAGGCGAACTACTCGCTGTTGAGAGGAATGTCGTTACACGTATTGCCAAATGCATTGAGGTTGACGGACATCATTTTGAGCATTTATTGCATTAATGTGGTATTTACAGGTAATAAAGCTGTAACAGCATGCGTTCTCAGAAATGATAAGTTCACGAAGGTGCATGCATCACATTGGAACAACCGAAATAAAATGTTCAAACGTACCTACGTGCTGTATGTTAATTTAAAAACCTACCTGTTAGCAACTGTTCGTCTAAAATGTGTGACTATTACAGCGGCAGCTATCACAAAACGAAATGAGTGGTCCAACTAAAATATTCATATTTCTTTATGTACTACACGAATATGTAATAAAAATGGGGGTTCCTATTTAAAAAAACGCAGTTGATATCCGTTTGACCTATTGCAGCGCCATCTAGTGGGCCAACCATAGCGCCATCTGGTTTCCCCCTTCAAGCTAGACGAGTTTCGTTCTCTGTAGTTTTTTTCGTTTGACGCTTATTTCGTGAGATATTTGGCCCGATCACGATCAATGGACCACCCTGTATAGTGTAACCTGTGCACTCTCTAATAGCAGACGTCTAAACCGGAGGTCTCCGATTACAAACACGATGAGAAACAAAAAATGTAGAAATACGTATAGTGTCCACCGGCTCTTTTTCCTAAGGTGAAGGCAACCGTCACGCAATTTACGTAATTACACTGCCGGGAAAAAATTAGTACACCGGGAAAGACGACGTCGATTTTGATCCGATAACTGCATATGCCACCCGGGGGATAGTAGATGTACTGAAAATGGTTTTACGGACGTCCGCCAACAGATAGCTAGTGTGCATAGCTATCAGCGCGCCATCTGTGTCTACCTTTTAATAAGGAATGCTTACAGCCAAAAGGCTCGTTGGGGTGCAGATGTGCAGCCATGCCACGGAGATCCGTTTGTGCTACCTGCATCAAACTGAGCGAGTTTGAAAGGGCTCAGATTGTGGCCTTACGAGTGGCGGAGTGTTCCTTTCGGAGAATTGCCATACAATTTGGACGTACTGCCTCAGTCGTGCAAAGGTGCTGGTATCGGTGGTGACGTCAAAATTCTCACACCCCTAGACGAGCACATACACCCGCAAGGATTGTCGTATCGTAAAGGCAGCAGTAGCAGATTGTAGAGCTAATGGTTCTAATGGCTCTGTGCACTATGGGACTTAACATCTGAGGTCATCAGTCCCCTAGAACTTAGAACTACTTAAACCTAACTAACCTAAGGACACCACACACATCCATGCCCGAGGCAGGATTCGAACCTGCGACCGTAGCAGCAGCGAGGTTCCGAACTGTAGCACCTAGAACCGCTCGGCCACCCCGGCCGGCAGATTGTACAGCTACCACAGCACAGATAAGAGGCCTTGTGAGCCCAGGAGCGTCTTCCACAAACGCTACAGGATCGACGTGCACTGCTAAACTGGTGCCGTCAGAGGACCACTTGGAAGATGAAATGTCGCGCCGTGGTATTCAGTGATGAAATCAGATACTCCCTGCAGGAAAGTGATGGTCGTCAGCACGTACGACGTAGACCTGGTGAGCGCTGGCTCACGGAGTAGACTCGTCCAAACTCACTGGCCCGACCCCAGGCCTTATCGTCAGTGTTGCGATAAGCTACAAGTCCCGTTCAGCTTTGGTGTTTCTGGAGGGGACACTACACTGCGCTTGACGTGCAGAATGTTGTTAGATCCGTTATTTTGCCACTCTTGTAACAGGAAGGTGATGTATTGTTCCAACAAGATAACGCTTGGCCATACACCGCCTTTGAAGCGCAACGTGCTCTGCAAGACATGCACAGCAGGATCACTGGACATGTCTCCAATCGAGCACTTGTGGCATATGGTGCGATGAGGAATGATTCGTACGGCTCGTCAACCAACAACCCTTTCAGAACTACGTGAACAGGTCGAGCAGGCGTGGCATAACGTATTCCAGGACAGTGTTCGCCGTCTGTACGGTTGACTGGATTACAGAGTTAGTGCATGCATTGCCGCCCGTGGATGCTACGGCACATACTAATATGAGTATTTCCGTATGCGTCGATACATGGTACCTCAGAACCGCTTTAGCGGTTCATCTGCAAATGTAATCATTTCATGTACCTCGTATTTCCTGTTGCGGCAATAAATCTTGAGAGAATTGGAAACTTTTAATATGGTGCTCTAATTTTTTTCCGGCGATGTATTTTATAAGTAAGAAAATTTACGGCGTCAGTCTCGTTCTTGTTGTTACAGACTTCTTAAACAATTTCCAGTGGAGCACAAAAAACATGTACCATAGTTATTCAATTGGCTTCGCTTGCCACTTCTGGTACAACTGTAGAAGTGTGATCTACGTTTACTTACTACCGGCAGTGTAGATGGTTACCAAAGCAGAAACATCAGTGGAGGCCACTATATATCATAATGAAGAACTGATGCTTGTCGAAACCCTGAAGCTTCGTGGTGTACAGGATACATGGTGTTTTGTATTGTGCACACATACACCTCCTGGTACACATAAAATCTCATTTTTTTAATAACAGGACAATCAACATAAACACCTTAATATATACGCATATTACATTGCAGTTTTCGCATTATTGCCACTATATCAACGTAATCTATTTGAACATAGTGAAACAACGGATTTAAGTGTCTCAGATATTTAGGAGGCCATGATGGATTTCCAGTTCCGCCGGTCGGAGTGGCCGAGCGGTTCTAGGCGCTACAGTCTGGAACCGCGCGACCGCTACGGTCGCAGGTTCGAATCCTGCCTCGGGCATGGATGTGAGTGATGCCCTTAGGTCAGTTAGGTTTAAGTAGTTCTAAGTTCAAGGGGACTGATGACCTCAGAAGTCAAGTCCCATAGTGGTCAGAGCCATTTGAACCATTTCCAGTTCCACTTGCTGGACGACCTACGCAATCCTTTGCAAAAGAGGCAGGGCACTTCCTCGCACGTAGATGTCACCCCCTCCATCATTCCATTGGCCTATGAAACTGGAGGGTGGCTTAGGATCCGACAACTAACGCCCAAAACTACTGAATTGTTGCTCTAAGGAGAAACGGCAATAGACGTTCTGTCAAATTTCAGCACAAACTTTTACTATAGCAAAACAAAGTTCTCGATTGTGAGGATGATCTTCCAGTTTTCCCTTGTTAGAACTATTGAGGAGTCTGTGGCATTAAGTATGGTACGGCGCAAGTTTCTGATTCGCGTAAAACGGCAAAGAAAGTAAGCAGGATGTTTCATAGAGTGTAGCAGAACAGGTTTCCTCAGTAAACACGGACCATTAAAAAATACTAAGAACTGTAGAAGTAGGAAGCGCTGAGAAAAAAGTAATCAGTCACTTAGTATATAGTGCAAATATTATGAGAAAATAAATTTCGCTGTCGACAATTTCTTGAATCTCGAAACTACGCTGTTGTTGCAGTGCTTCACAGAAGAAATGAGGTGAAGCGCTGCCCAATGTGCTGCTGCCACACTATGAAACATGTGATACCACTGAATGTCATGGGCAACTCAAGGGAAGTTCCAGACTGACTTCACAACTTCTACCCTCCCTCAAGCTCATAAATAAAGGTTATTTTGCATGTCTTACAAAATAAAGAACCCTAGACACCTCATGAGAATCCAAATTTTCAACGTTACAAGTAGCTCTATTGTAATGGGTATTTTCTCTCTTTCTTGACCAGAGCAGGCCTCAGATCCCCAGAGAATTTGAGAAATTTTAATTATATTTGGAAAGAAAAGGAACATACGGACGCAGTTGTAACATTTTTACAACAAATCTGTAACTGCAGAAACCTAAGTACGATAATCTATACTCTCGCAGAACACGTAACGGTATGGGCAACGTACAACAGAAAACCGTACGTTTTCGTGACGGCCTGTTTAAATGTTTTTATATGCACATTTTCTTGGAATATGTAATCATATTTCCGCGTTCAGGTTATGAATGTAAAAAGGAGACCATTCTATATGTAAATTCTCGTCATTCATATTTGTGGATATATCTGATAGGCAATGATGTGCGGATTTCCCCTGCGATATGAATCTGTAACTACACTGTCCTTTCAACAGTTGACAGGATTTTCAAATGGATACGGAGCAATATTTTCTTGTCAGTCTTGATTACTGTGACAATATGTCAGCATGATTAGCACTTCAGCAGGAAAACTGTAGATTTGAATTACAAATTGTCGCGGACGCCAGTCCAATAGTTTAGTGATGGCAGAATTGAGTTGCGAAATATCTGACTGCTAGCTTAGTGCCCGCTGCTTCGCTCGTGTAGACTTATGGTCTCTACAGATATTTTGCTTTTTTTGTTTTTGTTTTTCTTTAGTATAATTTGTATGTTGTAAAGCCCATTGCTGTCTCCATCTCTTGTATCAACCCTTAGGGGTTGAATTTCCAAAAATTCTAAATAAGAATTTCTTTGTTTCTGACCGAGATACCAAAAACCCATTTTCGTAGTTCCATCTTAAAAATGGCCGTAATGGTGATATAATTACAAAAAATTTTGCATCCCCTATTTCACCACATAATGGGTGGAAATTCATGAAAGTATACACTGAGCAAACGTGTCTAGTCCACGCAAGCTAAGCTGCAGACAGGACATTAAAATTTAATAAAGCAAATCACTCTACAACAGTTGCGCCCTTTTTTTAAAAAAAATTGTTGAACTTATATATTCTTGTGCAGTGGGTACACCGGTTCCCGTGAGATCACCGAAGTTAAGCGCTGTCGGGCGTGGTCGGCGCTTGGATGGGTGACTATCCCGGCCGCCATGCGCTGTTGTCATTTTTCGGGGTGCTCTCAGCCTCGTGATGCCGACTGAGTAGCTATTCGACCGAATAGTAGCGGCTTCGGTCAAGAATACCATCATAACGACCGGGAGACCGGTGTGCTGACCCCACGCCCCTCCTATCCGCATCCTCCACTGAAGATGATACAGCGGTCGGATGGTCCCGGTAGGCCACTCGTGGCCTGAAGACGGAGTGCTATATATTCTTGTGCACATTGTTCACGTACAAATCAACACTCTAAGAACAGAGCACCTAGTCTATAGGAACAAAGTTCCAGACGTGGTATTAACATTTAATGAAGCAATACATCGTAAAAGATTTGCACTTTTTTTGAGAATTTAATTGAATTTATGTATTATTCCGTACATTGTTCATGCGCAAATCGAAAATCTAGAAAAAGTACACCTCGTCGTCTCCAATGCATATTCCTGTAATTTAATTGCATTTAAATGTGGTATCTACTTTTGCATCAGTAATGATTAGTCGCGTGGTAATTACAACAAATATAAGTTTATTAACATACCTTACGCCTACTGTAAAGTTCACACATTAGAAAGATGTTTCTTTTTCTATGCAATTCTGAAAAAGCTGATTTGTCATCATGACTGTTAAATAGCTTTCTTTGAATTAGTTCAGAAACTGCAACATCTCCTAAGCTTTCCATGCTAATTAAGGGTATAGATGAATGACCTTCTCCGAATGTGCTACTGACCGAAATTTGATTCTTGTAGCTGAAATCTGAGAGTTAATCCTCCCTTTTGAGTTCCATAGAAACTCACATCTGCAAACATATTTCTTTATTTGTAACCGAGAATTCAAATATCAATTTTCATAGATTTAGCTTTGAAAATGTTTTAATATAATGAAATTTTTTCATAAAGATGTCCATCTTCTGTATCAACCCTTAGGGGTTGAATTTCCAAAAATTTCTTTGTTTCTGACCGAGATACCAAAAACCCAATTTCGTAGTTATATCTTCAAAATGGCCTTAATGGTGATATAATTACAAAAACTTTGGATCCCCTATTTCACCTCATTATGGGTGGAAATTCCAAAAATCTCTTCATAAAAGATGACTACAGTATGATATCTAGAACTTCTCTTAATTTCAAGTTTCTGTCCTTAGTGGTTTGGGCTGGACGCTGATGAGTCAGTGAATCAGTCCGCACATTTCCTTTTATACGTATGCACGGAGAACAAGGAACTTAATACAAACCCACGGGTGATTCCGAGTGGTATCGAAATTCAATGCACCTGTTTTCAGATTATTATTTTTGTAGTTGAGTTCAAATCAATGAAGTCGCTGAAAAAGCACAGTCTCCTGTTTTACCTTAGGTAATGTTACTTTCTTAGCAAAAGGATACATAAGTTATCATGGAAATGTAGTAACAGAGGTTGTTATCACTCAGGCGTAGCTATTGAAGAGTGTTTCACTCAGGTAAGCAGATAGTGGGGACTGTGATCGGAGTGCAACACAGAACTGTCGCAGTGAACAGTGTACATTAAGGCAACATCAGCGTCGCGTATGAGGCCTACAAATTTGTTCAGTTTGCGTGTTTTACAAAAAGTCCCCTGGCTGCAGTATAAGAGTGGTCTAACGTCAGTCAGAACGTATACCAGTTCACGCACAACAGTTTACCAAAATTTTTCGTGCTTCGTTTTATTATGGAGCTTTCCCAAATGCACAAAAATGACATCGGTTCAATTCTGGGAGGTAAGAGATTGCCAAAGACCATCGTTAAGATGTGACTGCTTCGCCAACATATTTATACAGAAAATTGGGTAAAACTGAAATTAGGTACCGTCTTGAACTGCAACCGTGAACATGTTCACTGACGGAAGAAATCGCAGCACCAAAAAGGAGTTGTGCGACATAAACGAAAGTTGTTAGGCGTGTTTCAGTAGTTGAAAAATGATTATTCAAATTGCGCGCCAGTCGCGTAATAGTGGAGCTAGTAGCACCATTAAGGGGGCCCTAATCAGATTTGTTTTAAATACACGCTGTAACGGTCGTGAGCGTTAGTTAGCTTTGACATTGGACGTAGTGACTTGACGTTAATCAAGAATGCCTTTTAGGTTATAAAGACGCCATTTCCAGAAAGAGATTTTCACTTTGCAGCGGAGTGTGCGCTGATATGAAACTTCCCGGCAGATTAAAACTGTGTGCCGGGCCGAGACTCGAACTCGGGACCTTAGGGCTACGAGAAGCTGCATGTTCCTTCTGAGATATTACAGAAAGACTTGGCAGGAACGTAGCCGCTGTACGTGGGTGCTGGTAGCGGTGGTCACGAGACTGTACGGTCGCAAGAAGGCCGGGCTCTGGACAGCCATGTGGCATTACCGAGGGAGAATACCATCGTGTTTGGATTATGATTCTGTCGGATTCTGTTGCATATGGAGCAGCAGTATGAACAGCAGTTGGCACCGCAGTGACACAACGAACTATTAAAAATTGGTTACTTCAACGACACCTCGGAGCCAGACGCCCTGTAGTGTGCATTCCATTGGCCCCAAAGCACCACCATTTGGGACTTCAGTGGTGTCAAGTGAGAGTTCATTCGAGGAGAGGGTGAAGGTATGTTGTGTTTTCCGATGAAAGAGGTTCCTGTCTCGATGCCAGTGATGGCTGCGTGTTGGTTAGGAGGAGCCCAGTTGATCTGATTCACCTAACCTGTCTGTAAGCTAGGCACACTGGACCTACACCTGGAGTTATGTTCTGGGGTGCGATTTCGTATGACAGCAGGAGCACACTCTTGGCCACACCATGCACCCTGACTGCATATTTGCACGTTAATGTGGTGATTAGACACGCTGTGCTGTCATTTATGAATGTCATGATAGGAGGTGTTTTCCAACATGATAACGCTCACCCACATAACACTGTTATAATCCAATATGGTCTACAGAGTATTGACGTTTCCCTTGGCCTGTTCGATCATTAGTTACGGCTTCAATCGAGTTTATATGGGACATTATCGGATGATAACTCCATTGTCATCCACAAGCAGTATAACCGTCCATGTATTGAGCGACCTGATGCAACAGGCATGTAACTCCATCCCATAAATTGACATCCGCTACCCTCACAACACAATGTATGCACGTTTGTGTGCTGGCATTCAGCAGTCTGGCAGTCCGGCGGTTACATCGGTTATTAAAATACCAGTGCTTCACATTTGCAGTGGCTTACCACGCGCTTACATTAAGCTGTGTTTTTGCAATGTTAATCACTGAAATATGTTACCTAGGCATTATTGTCGAAATTTTATTTAGTACATTAATTATTTTGTTATGCGCTTTTTTAACATCAGTATACTATGCATGTCATCCAGGTACTCATTATACATGTATATGAATTACGTTTTATACACGTAATTCGTGGGATGAAAATGTGCGTACACTCCGTATCCTAGATCCATTAAATGGAAACATCTGAGCTAGTATGAGAGCAGAAATTTATCTCGACGTCTCTGGCAGCGCAAGCACGTACCTTTAAGTCCAACAGCTGACATGAACATTCCGGGATGGCTGAAAATTTAATTACAGACAAAATTCTCGTCACTGCTGAAGCCAGTTTATTTCCGTCACCTTTAAATGCAGTTAAAGTAATAGTTGTACGTTTGAGAACGTTGTTCTTAAGTGAGCGCGTGTATAGATTTAAAGAGCGATTAGAGTAGTAAATCCCAAATTATAGGAACACTGAATATATTGTCTAGAAATTCGAAGGGAAATCACAGGTTCATATACAAATATTTGTCGATGGTATACATGACTTTGCATAACCATCTATGTACAAAAGACAATAAAATCGACATATATTTGTACTCACGTCCAAAATACTATGCGATGAGTGGAAGAGCAACGAGGTAAACAACACGAAAACTCGGATGACTGAATGAAACTTTAATATTGCTTCCCATGTGTTCTAACGAAATTGTAGACTCGAACGAAGACCAAACGTTGCCCCTGTTAAAGAAGACAAAGCATCTCGCGGAAAGAACGCTAATGTTCCAGAATCTGAAACCTGGGTAAAATTGAAATTAGGTCCTAGCTTGAATTCAGACCGTGAACATACACAATGAATTTAAAGTAGTGGTGAAAAGCATAACTTTTATTTGAAATATGGAATTCCTAACACCATGCGGTAGCAGTGTTTTAGTACAAGAGGAATGCTAAGTCACAGTATAATAGTTCACAAGGGACAAAGCTGTAATTTTCCGGTGAAGCACAAACACATTTTATATACAGGGTCATCCAAAAGTCCGTTAACATTTGAAAATGCGCTAATAATGTAGGTTGACAGGTAAAAGTGACACACATGCCCGGAATGACATGGGGTTTTATTGAAAATAAAAATGAGTGCGAAAGTCGGCCAATAGAAGGCGCTGGACAGCAACACGTCAGTAACGACGCATGAGAACAGTGTATAAAATGGGCTGTAGTGGGAGAGGTAGTCAGATGCGGCAGTTGTCGCGGCATATTGACTTTACCAGAAAAGGTACTGTTAGTGAACCTTTACTATAGAAATGGAGAATCCGCTGCTGCACCTTTACTATCCTATCGTCATAAGAAGAATATTCGATCAGGTAAACGTTCAGTGATATTTTTCGTTGTGAAGAAAATGATCACGAAATTCGAAGACACTGATTGTTTAAACGATTGGCCCCATGGTGGGTGACCACACACGAGATCTACTACTGCACGGAAAGTTCAGGAAGAAATGGAGACTGTCAGCTCGACGGGGGGGGGGGGGGGGGGTATACACACTGATATCGGGCCTTCCTGCTCTGTCTGATAAATATCTGCTGGAAGGTGCGCTCATTTTTGGTGAAGATCGCGTGCTGAGCCGCCATGCTTGGCGTCTATGTCCCGTGATTATTGGTTGTGGGGCTACCTGAAGTCGCAAGTCTACCGGGATCTGCCGGCCTCATTAGGGATGCTAAAAGACTACATCCTCAGGCAATTTCTCACCGTGCCTACTGATATGCTGTACAGTGTTGTTCACAGTATTGTCTCTCGGCTGCAGGCATTCTTAATGAATGACGACCAGCATGTTACGCATTCGTTATCTTTGCTAAAAAATCCATTGCTATGCTAATTACCGCTTTAGCATCATATGAAACGCCATCTGTTGGTCATTTTGTGTAATTTTTTGTTTTCAATAAACCCCAAGTCATTTAAAGCATTTCTACTTACATTATTCCCCGAAATATTGACTTTTCAAATGTTAATGGGCTTTTGGGCTACCCTGTATAAAATGAAAGGTCCTGACTAATTCACTGACTCATTGTTGGCAACCCCAAAGCGTTAATGATAGAAATTTCAAATTTGGAGATGGTATTGATCTTATACGGTATCGTTAAAAGATATTTTTCTAAATTCCACCCACAAGAGGGTGAAACAGGGGATAAAAGGTTTCTTGGAAATATGTCGCTATTAAGGCTATTTTGAAGCTATAACTACAAAAACTGCTATTTGTCTTCTAGGTTAGAAATGAAAACAAAAGTATAAGGCGATGAAAGTTTCCATGGAAGTACCAACACAAGAAGTCAAAAGGCAAGGTTAACAACAACCTCCGACCGCAGCTTCCAGTGTATCTTTTGGTCAGCAGTACATTCGGAAACGACCATGCTTCCATGGTCTCAATTGGCATGGAAAGTTTAGATGGTGTTACAATTTGGGGACTCAATCACAGAAAGCTATTTACTACGGAAACTAATCACTGCTGATGACAAAATAGATACCACGCTTAAATGCGAATCAATGTATAGAAATATTCGTTTTAGATGACCAGGTTCACTGTTTGTATATAGTTGATTTGTACATGAAAATGTGTGTAAGAACAAATGAATTTAGTTATCTTTTAAAAAATGTGTAAATCTTATAGGAAGAATTGCTTTATTAAATTTTAACACCCTGACTGCAACTTAGGTTACGTAGACTAGATGCTTGAGGTATGGGCGTGACAACATACAAATTTGAGTAAATAAAATTAAGAAAAAAAGAGATTTACAGACTCTAGAGTCTATGTGAGCGAGGCAGCTGGCGGTAAGCTAATGCCAACATGTGTGTGCACTGATTAATCTTACCTTCCTCAGTCGACACGCATTCAAATAAGGCTACGTATTGAAGTTAGCTTGAATTGTAATTTAGTTTCCCCGTGTTTTACTATCCCCCTTTTCTTTACTTTTATACATATGACTTTGCAACTGACAGAAACCAGTAATTTGACCAGTTGTGTCGGCTGTGGATGAAATACATGACAAACATTTTTAGAATACAGTTTCCGTGTTTCCCTAAGGGAGTAGGCCAACTCTGTAAGTCTGATTCACTCATACATGATAGTGTGCAAACAACAGATCCAGTTGAACAGACAGCTTCTTAGATTTATGAACGACGTACGACAAGGTACCACGTTGTTGACTGCTAACAACAATACGATCATAACGAGTAATGTGAACCCGTTCCAGAGATCCTAGTAGGCCCGTCGCTGCCGACCGACCGCTGTGTCATCTTCTGCCAATGGAATCATTGGATTCGGTACAGAGAGGCGTAATATTAGCTTACCGTTCACCCGTCAATTGTCAGTTTTCGTGACCTGGAGCCGCGACTGCTCGGTCAGGTAGCTCCTCAATTGGCATCACGAGGCCGAGTGCACCCCTTTCCAGTCCTCCCAGCAAGGAAAAACCCCTGGCAGTACCGGTAATCGAGCCGAGGTTATCTGCATGGCAGCTAGCGGTCCCGACCACTCAGCCAGGGAGGCGGACAGTGCTATGGAGTACTTTCGCAACTACATGATTGACTCCATGAATATTTGTGTAACCGTACCCCTACACCATACTGGACGGCGAATGTTCCACAGTAACGAAAGTAACAACAAGTGTGCTCCACGGAAATGTAACAGGATCAACAAATGGTTCAAATGGCTCTGAGCACTATGGGACTTAACTTCTGAGGTCATCAGTCCCCTAGAACGTAGAACTACTTAAACCTAACTAAACTAAGGACATCACACACGTCCAAGCCCGAAGCAGGATTCGAACCTGCGACCGATGCGGTCGCGCGGCTCCAGACTGTAGCGCATAGAGCAGCTCGGCCACACCGGCCGGCGTAACAGGTTCCCCCATAATCATAAGTGGTTGTACTCATTACTGAGCGTCGTAACCAAATGAACAAAACGTCTCCAACCCGAGCGGTTACCACCTTCTCTTAGAGGCTGCTGAAGAGCTAGACTCCATATCTTGTTGACTTGATAGATCCAACTCTCGGTATTGTACCCTACGTCTTTCCTGCCACGATTTTTTTTCTAGATTTTTTTCCATCTCCTGTGACAGAATGCCCAAACAGTACTAGTTTTTCCGGTTGACAATAGAATAAATTGTATTTCACAGCCGCAAAAGAAGAAGGGAAAAACGACTTTAGAGGATCTCTAATGCTCTCAATATACAAAACAAGTCATCAGACAGGATCTGCAGTGCAAGATTGTTCGCCGACGGTGTTATCGTGTTCAGCGTATTATCCTTGTTGGACGATCACAAGGAAACGGAGAAAGAGTAGGACATGTTTCCACTTCGTGTAATAAATGGCAGTTTTCTTTAACTGTGAATAAAAGTAAGATAATGCCTATAACGAAGAGATATACTCTGGTAATATATAATTGCAAAACTAGTGGTGAACACTTTGGATAGAGAACCGAAATTCAAAGAAGAGTGAAATACCATTATTCTACCACTATTGTTTGCCTCACGCGGGGATCGAGAGAATAACATGAGAGAGATTAGGGCTTGTGCAGAAGCAAGGAGTTAGTCATCTTCCCTCGCTTAACCCTTTCAGATCCGAAATTTTGCTGGAGGAAAAAAAATTTTATTTATGTGGTAGTGGTCTTAGGTAATTTTTTAATGATTTTAGGAGCAAGATTTATACAAAAATATGTACCCGTTTCCTGAACGTACTTTGTTCACTTGGCTTCACTTTAAGGACTAAAATAACTAATTATGAAATATTCTCTATTGTAACAATTAGTAAACTGATCATTCAATAATTTCCATGTAAAATAACAACAACAATATTCAATTATCCACTGGAATATAGCGAACCATGTATTCTGGTGGTCACGAGTTGCTGCGCACTACTACATTGACTTGATGATATTTTTATAGTGATGCCCAACGGTTGGCAGCATTTGCGTGTGATGAAAAGGTTGAACATTTACAAGTGTGTAGCTCAGGTTCGCTTAGGGAACAAGTACTTTTATTGCAGCTAACAGACTGTAAAAGTTTATGTACACAATTGTAGCCAGAGGGTCCGAAAGGGTTAAATCGCGGACAGAATGGGACAGGAAATGTATACTATTGGTATGATAATATTGTTCAGCGCCTTGCGAAGTATTTATGAAGATGTGGGCAAATAAAGAATTTTCGGTGTAACTTCTTTGTCACTCAGTATCGGAACAACATTCCCGGCAAGGTACGACTGTCTTCAACTCCCCTGATCACTGCTGTGGGGTTTCTAAGAGTCCGTTGAAAGTTTCTCAAGAAGTTAGGTTTTATTTCGTTTTATTGTACGGTGTACTAAAGGGTTACACTCAAAATGATTTTAAGCAAGAATATAACTTCAGGTATCATCTCAGTCGCACAGATTACTCCGCCATACTGAGGTAACTGTGTGTAGAATATCCTGGTCTTGTAGCTTTACCATCGACATCGTAGCTTTAACGGCACTGCCGCAGGCTGTGGTACACACGCCACACAACAGTCGGCCTCGCAGTCAGCCACCTGTTGAACTACCGTGGAGGACTCGGCAAGTGCCATAACCCAATGTACCAGAAACTTCGATCACTGCAAGAGCAGTCAAAATGACTGAACAAGTGAACAAGTGTCTCGGCTTATCCGTAGGTAGTCGACCCTTTTTTGAGAAAACTGTAATGAAAGTTTTTGAGGTACTTTATATGTCTACCGTGGAATAAATAGTCCATCTGAAGCAGCGGAACAGTTTCAAGCGTCGCTGCATTCACTTCTACGCCAAGTGTTCGAAACCCAATTATTATTTTTATTTTTGTTTTTCATTTATCTACCATTGTCCTTAGAAGATTAGTAAATGAGTGTTTTCCAATGTATACGGAAATAGCGTTGTTCTTATTCGTCTACTACTTGTATGTCTGGTGAATGAATTTAAAGAAATAAATGAATGAATAGAAAAATTAGTTGAAATTGTTTTCGGTGAAACTCCTGTAGAGAACGTTGGTGCATAATCAATTACAAGCACCAGTCTTCGGAAAAGTGTTCCGTTAAGTGTGTTTACCGCGAAATTATTGCGAAAGCGTGAAATCTTCAGTAGCGTTAACGACATTTCTTTCCCGAGTTGAGATTCACGCGAAGAAACGTCGATGTTGCAAACCTGTATTTGCGTGATGATTGTGGTGTTTCTATGTTTCGAATGTTTCTATGATCGGTACCATCCAGGGGAATGCACCAAATCTTCCTTAAGAAGAAGCATAAGAGTAAAATATAAGAATTAAGAACTGATATAAAAGTTATATATAAGTATAGGATAATTTAAAAGGATTGTGACCCGTGACAATATCACACATATGTATATTATACAGTTGAAATTTCATCTATCCTCTGTCCACTAAGTTGACAAGGAACTTTTGGCTAGTAACCTTCTATGGACATGGGCACGTAAATGAAAAAAAATAAAGTAAAATAAATAAAAACGGGTTTCGAATACAGGACGCAAAAGTGAGAGGGCGCGACGCCAGCTACTATACCACCAGCTAGGCTGACTTCACTGTCCTCTAAAAGGGATTTATATTTTTTTGCTTATGTATTTATTAATTAATTTATTTAGAACATGCTCCATAACAATATCTGTAGAGCCGAAAGGCGGATCACCATCAACTCATTCACATGCCCACACTTCATGAGACTCTGCGCAGAGGTTTGTTATTGAATCCAGGGCATTGGCGATCAGAAACTTTACGCCTCCACCTGTCCTCCCCTTGCTGGCCAAATACTGAAAGTAAGAATTTTATCTAAAGAACATTATATTCGTCATTGACTGTAGAAGTTATTTATTTCACATTTGCAATTTCGACCTTGGGGCCATTTTGAAGTGTTACTGCAAAATATTTGACTTCGGCAATGTTAGACATTAAAATACTCCAAATATATACATGTCATCGTCAAAAATAAACCTTTTCAAAATGTTAACCGTCTTCACATAAGTCTCTTACAATGAATGTTCTAACACGTGAAATTTTTCCACCACTAGGATTCGAACTGGTTCACCCCCTGTTCGACCAACACCGAACAAACGTACGTTAGCGACCTTCTTCCTTCTTCATTTTTTTCTTTTTTTTCGATATTGTTCGTACATTTGGTTGGGGCGGTCGTCACATGACAGCGGTTCAAATTCATACCTAATCACTAATTGACTTAGTTTTTTATTACAGCCAGCCCTCTACCTCTCTGGCCGAACAGGCTAAGCTACCGTGGCGGTGTTCTCGGCCAGAGAAGCGGGTTAAGGCATGCATCCTACTTAACTTCTTAGGTCATCGGTCCCCTAGAACTTAGAACTAACTAACCTAAGGACATCACACACATCCATGGCCGAGGCAGGATTCGTAGCTGCGACCGTAGCGATCGCACGGTCCCAGACTGTGGCGCCTAGATCCGCTCGGCCACCCCGGCCGGCAGGCGTAGTGCAGGTGCGTGTTTTAAGTACTACTTATTTTAAGTATGTGTAATTATTATTCAAAAAGATCGTCATTACGAGTGGTACACATTCCAAAAAGAGAATTGTCATGGAAGATAAAAAACGTGTTGGTGTCCCTTTTATGTCGTCAGTAGCCAAGCAGCCTATTAACAATTAGTACCTATCCTCGTAGCAGTAAAGGTAGGGGCTGTCAACGGACTTAGACCGTGCCATGTCTCCTGTGTAAGGGACGTATCATAAGGAGACGCAGGGTCAGAGGAAATAAACCTCGCGATGTGTGCCTGACGTGTGCGTGTCTACCTGCAATACGCCTGCCTGCTAAAACGACGAGCGAAGGCGCTGCAAGGTCACACAGCACAGCTCTCGTCGCTGTCTGAGCGACGCCCCGGCCCCTGGGCGCTATCTCTGCCGCTGACCGGCTCGCGGCCCGCGGCTCAGGTATCGCTGATCCATCACTGGACGCCACGATTCATCAACCGGTCGTGGGGCCAGCAGCCAGCGGCCTCGCCAAGTAAATAACCTACCGGCCGTTCCGCGAGGACGATTCATTTTCCACTCAGCAGACACACGTGCCACTTTCTAGGCGCTACGCCGAGAACTCTGCGCACTTCTTGGTAGATCATTCGATACCTTAAAACAAAAAGACATTTGTTATACTTCTACATTTGTACGATAACTTTCCAGTTCACACTGAAGTGTTTCGCAAATTTCATAGAACCCCATTCACAATATTTGTCTACCGTTCTACTCTCGAATAGCACGTGGGGAAAATGGACAATTTAATATTTCCGCGCGAGCGCTGATTTCTCGTGTTTTATTACGATGGTCATTACTTCTTATACGTCAACAAAATACGAGAAAGAGAAAACGTGCCACGAAGGAGTTGCGCAGATTGGTCACGGTATCGACGGAAAATGCAAAATTGTAAACCCTGGCGGATGATGGAAGAATGTGTGACGCAACAGCCCAATTCAGCTGACAAGGGTAATGAACGGGGGACATGCCAATACCAGGACATAAAGTCCTTGTGAATTTCATTCTGTGTTCTGAGCTGGACTATTACTATGCCTCGTAGACATGCGTGTGAACAATATATGCAGATTTCAGCATTTGAGAGAGGATATCGGGTGAGTATCCCATACCGTGCAGCAGTACACCAGACGAGGAAGGCAGCCGCAGTGTAGGCACTCCCTTTAGTAGCGCTGCTGGATCTTCCAACTGTACTGCCAAGAAAGTTTAGTCTTCGGTCGTCTTCTCCGCAACATTTCATATGCGTTGGTTCCATTATATTTGTCATAAATGCAATCCCGAGGTATTTTGTTAAATCGACAACCTTCAAATCTACATCTACATCTACATGGATTCTCTGCAAACCATATTTAAATGCCTGGCAGAGGGTTCATAGAACCACCTTCACAATTCTCTTTTATTCCAAAGTCTTTTAGCGCGTGGAAAAAAAGAAAACCTGCGAGCCCTGATTTCCCTTATTTTATTATGGTGATCGTTTCTCCATATGGAGGTCAGCGTCAGCAAAATATTTTCGCATTCGGCCGAAAACGCCTTTGTTTTAATTATGTCCACCCGGAATCATGTATCATTTCAGTGACACTCTCCCCTACTTCACGATAATACAAAACATGCTGGTCTTATTTGAACTTTCTCCATGTACTCCGTTAAATCTATCTGGTAAGGATCCCACATCGTGCAGCAGTATTCTTGAAGAGGAGCGTCAAGTGTAGTGCAGGCCGTCTAATTAGTAGATCTGTTACATTTTCCAAGCGCCCTGCCAATAAAACGCAATCTTTGGTTAGCCTTTCCCACAACATTTTCTATATGTTCCTTCTAATTTAAGCTGTTCGTAATTGTAATTCCTAGGCATTTAGTTGAATTTACGGCCTTTAGATTCGACTGATTTATCGTGTAACCAAAGTTTAACGGATTCCTTTTAGCACTCATGTTGATGAGCTCACACTTTTCGTTATTTAGGGTCAATTGCCAATTTTCGCACTTTACAGATATCTTTTCTGAATCGTTTTGCAATTTTTTTGACCTTCCGATGACTTTACTAGTCCATGTATGACAGCGTCGACCCTTTGGTTGATAGAAACATATTTATTTATTTGGAGGTACAGAACACTAGCCCCTTCAAAGTAGTCTTCTTGGTAATTCACACACTTCTCTCAGCGCTCCCGCCATTGTTAGAAACACTTCTGGAACACGTCTTTCGCATGTCGTCTTTTCTTGACTCTTATCATGTTCCTTTCAAGGGAATTTTTAGCTTAGGATTTAGCCAAAGACACATGGCTCCATGTCGGGAGCCTGAATAACCACAGGAATGATGTATTTGAAGAGGAAAGTGTACATCAGATGTGCAAAAAAGGTGAGTGCGCTATAATGATGGAGCTTCCAAGCTTTTGCTGCCCACAGATCTGGTCGTCTCCGCCGCACAGTTTCCCGACGGCGACGAACGACGTCCTGGTAGCATTCCTTTGTCATAGTTTGGCCTTGTGATGCGTAGTCGTGATGCACCACTCCGAAAGTCGAAGAAAATTCTCAGCATGACCAAAACGTTGCTGCAGACATGCCGTGTCTATTATGGCCTCACCAACGTCGAATGTTTCCGCTGTGGCGACTGTGGCATCGTTTCTGTGTAGTATCCATAAATCCCTGTCTCACCATATGTGATCTCGATGAGTAGAAAGTTGGGGTTACTATTTAAATTGTCCAGCATTTTCTGTGCGACTATCAGATGGAGTTTTTCTCCTCTGTTGTCAGCAGTCTCGGTACGAATTTCGCGAAAATCTAATTCACAAATCCCCTGTCAAAGTTGGTTGTTCCAATCCAATATCTGCCCCTACTTCGTTCACAAGTTCTCGTACGGTGTAATACAACATTCTTGTATGACCAAAGTCTGCACTTGCACAATGACGTTGCTATTTCGGCTTGTTGAGGGTCTGTCTGAAAGTAGTTCACTGACTACTGATGTGAAACAATATTCGAAATGGATGTACCACTCCTACATCCCTGAGTTCTCATGACATCGTCCATGAAAGTCTGTAGGATCCTGCGAATGTTTTCCACTTGGGTATCGCAAAGTTTTTGGCAAAATGTGATGCAACATCGTGGTACATTCCATAGGCCGACTGCCAGCGCCTGACTCTGCTACCGAGGAAATGCTGCAGTGGTTATCACACTGAACTCGCACTCGGGAGGACGACGGTTCATAACCCACGTCCGGTCGTCCTGATTTAGGTTTTCAGTGATTTCCCTAAATCTCTTCAGGCCAATGCAGGGATGGTTCCTTTGAATGGACACGGTCGATTTCATTCCCCATCTTTTCATAACCTGATGGAACTGATGACCTCGCCGTTTGATCTCCTCCTTCGAATCAACCAACCAACCAACCAACTCTTTCTGCTAGCGGGAAGAAGTTCACGATTGCGCATGAGTGTGTCTCACATCACCGCCGAAGAACATTTCCCAAGCTTCATTGGTTTAATCATGAAAATGGAAGCTTCGATTCCTTTTGAACACACGTACCACGATTTTTCAAGATTTCCCGAGCGCTCTGTTGCAAACATGCTTCCCGGATCTGGCGCAAGTTTCGTGCAAGTTGCACACTATTTCATCGGCACAATTATTGACATCTTCAGCAGGTAGTAGTTGCTGCCGTCACTGCTGCAAGACGCGGTTGGTGGTAAATATGGGACCAGGAGTAGGAATCACGCTTGCGAGGGGAGGCGATCAAGTTCGATGAACGTGGCGCTCATACGGCCCCCTGCTGGGAGCCGAACAGAGGCCTCCCATGCATGTGCAGTGGCTAATGACCGTACCGCTGGAGGCTAATGTGATTAAAAGTTGAACTGACTCTCTGCAATAGCTGTGTCGTGTCGTAAGGTGAAGGTTCTTTTATCTCCCGCTTTAACTTAATGGCAGCCAGCGCTGGATTACAGACAGTGCTTGGTTGAAATCCTGCATCCCTGTTGATAAGATTGCTGCCGTACGGACATACAGGGTGTTTGGGAAGGAAAGTTCAATATTTTACACAGTGATAGTATAAGTAATTCTGAACAAAAAATGTTATATGAACATAGGTCCGCAAATGCTTCGTTAGGGAGGTATGGGTATTGAAAGGAACTTTAATTCTGCAAAACTGATGTGCACAATGTGAACGTATACGCAATACAACTGAATCGTAACGTGATTTTCTTGAAAACAATGTTACAGAGAAGTACAGTTATGTTACACATTTTTACAGAAAGTTTATTCACTTTGTATTTAATACATAATGCATTACAACACGCATGTAGCATGTATTCAGTTGAAAAGATGTACAACGTCTTTTACAGACGGCTTTAACACTTATCGTACAGATGTTGTACAGTTCACGGAACAGGTTCGAATATCCCACCATGAACGTCAATGCACTTTTGCGCTCTAGCGATAACATGTTGTGATGCTTGTTCAGTTGCCTGTGGTTGGTTCCTAATCAATTCAGCAGCGTCCATGATGCGACGAAGCAGTTCATCTCGTGTATTTACCTTCACTTTGTGGACCTCTGATTTCATCCATCCCCATAAACATAAATATATAGGTGTGAGGTCGGGTGATCTTGGAGGCCAGTTAATAGCACCGCCAGGGCCAATCCAGCGATTAGGATATGTGCGGTTGAGATGGTCCCTCACACGTAAGGCAACATGTGGAGGGGCACCGTCATGTTGATAGTGCATTCCTGTTCGCTTGGCCAATAGTTCCACAAATGAATTTTCCAAAAAACGTAGATTCCTCTCTCCCATCAATCGCTGATTAATAATAAAATTGCCGGCACGGTAGCTCAGCGTGTTCGGTCAGAGGGTTAACCGCCCTCTGTAATAAAAAAACTGAGTTAATCGATCAACAACGAACTTAAATGGATGTCTTACGACGTCCGCCCCGAGCAGATGCAACGAACGAAACCGAACAAAATGAGATTAAAAAAAAGAGGGGTAGCGTCTTTGATTCATAATCAAAAACGTCTTCGGTCCCGGGTTCGATCCCCGCCACTGCCTAAACTTTGATAAATAATCAGCATTGGCGCCCGAAGACTTCCGGCATAAGAAGTCAGCCTCATTCTGCCAACGGCCTTGTCAAAGAGGGCGGAGGAGCGGATAGAGGTTCAGGGCACTCACTTGTCCTAGGTGTGGGAAATTGCCCCTAAAGGCGAAAGAATCAGCAATGATCAACGACATGAGGATGCAGAAGGCAATGGAAACCACTGCATTAAAGACACGTAACGTGTATCCACAGGACATATGGCCTGTATTTGAAGAAGTGTCATGATGATCTCTCCATTGGCAAAAGATTCCGGAATAGTCCCCCATTCGGATCTCTGGGAGGGGACTCCCAAGGGGGAGGTTACCATGAGAAAAAGATTGAATAATCAACGAAAGGATAACGTTCTACGAGTCGGGGCGTGGAATGTCAGAAGCTTGAACGTGGTAGGGAAACTAGAAAATCTGAAAAGGGAAATGCAAAGGTTCAATCTACATATAGTAGGGGTCAGTGAAGTGAAGTGCAAGCAAGACAAGGATTTCTGGTCAGATGAGTATCGGGTAATATCAACAGCAGCAGAAAATGGTATAACAGGTGTAGGATTCGTTATGAATAGGAAGGTAGGGCAGAGGGTGTGTTACTGTGAACAGTTCAGTGACCGGGTTGTTCTAATCAGAATCGACAGCAGACCAACACCGACAACGATAGTTCAGGTATACATGCCGACGTCGCAAGCTGAAGATGAACAGATAGAGAAAGTGTATGAGGATATTGAAAGGGTAATGCAGTATGTAAAGGGGGACTAAAATCTAATAGTCATGGGCGACTGGAATGCAGTTGTAGGGGAAGGAGTAGAAGAAAAGGTTACAGGAGAATATGGGCTTGGGACAAGGAATGAAAGAGGAGAAAGACTAATTGAGTTCTGTAACAAGTTTCCGCTAGTAATAGCGAATACCCTGTTCAAGAATCACAAGAGGAGGAGGTATACTTGGAAAAGGCCGGGAGATACGGGAATATTTCAATTAGATTACATCATGGTCAGACAGAGTTTCAGAAATCGGATACTGGATTGTAAGGCGTACCCAGGAGCAGATATAGACTCAGATCACAATATAGTAGTGATGAAGAGTAGGCTGAAGTTCAAGACATTATTCAGGAAGAATCAATACGCAAAGAAGTGGGATACGGAAGCACTAAGGAATGACGAGATACGTTTGAAGTTCTCTAACGCTATAGATACAGCAATAAGGAATAGCACAGTAGGCAGTTCAGTTGAAGAGGAATGGACATCTCTAAAAAGGGCCATCACAGAAGTTGGGAAGGAAAACATAGGTACAAAGAAGGTAGCTGCGAAGAAACCATGGGTAACAGAAGAAATACTTCAGTTGATTGATGAAAGGAGGAAGTACAAACATGTTCCGGGAAAGTCAGGAATACAGAAATACAAGTCGCTGAGGAATGAAATTAATAGGAAGTGCAGGGAAGCTAAGACGAAATGGCTGCAGGAAAAATGTGAAGACATCGAAAAAGATATGATTGTCGGAAGGACAGACTCAGCATACAGGAAAGTCAAAACAACCTTTGGTGACATTAAAAGCAACGGTGGTAACATTAAGAGTGCAACGGGAATTCCAATGTTAAATGCAGACGAGAGAGCAGATAGGTGGAAAGAATACGTTGAAAGCCTCTATGAGGGTGCAGATTTGTCTGATGTGATAGAAAAAGAAACAGGAGTCGATTTAGAAGAGATAGGGGATCCAGTAGTAGAATCGGAATTTAAAAGAGCTTTGGAGGACTTACGGTCAAATAAGGCAGAAGGGATAGATGACATTCCATCAGAATTTCTAAAATCATTGGGGAAAGTGGCAACAAAACGACTATTCACGTTGGTGTGTAGAATATATGAGTCTGGCGACATACCATCTGACTTTCGGAAAAGCATCATCAACACAATTCCGAAGACGGCAAGAGCTGACAAGTGCAAGAATTATCGCACGATCAGCTTAACAGCTCATGCATCGAAGCTACTTACAAGAATAATATACAGAAGAATGGAAAAGAAAATTGAGAATGCGCTGGGTGACGATCAGTATGGCTTTAGGAAAAGTAAAGGGACGAGAGAGGCAATTCTGACGTTACGACTAATAATGGAAGCAAGACTAAAGAAAAATCAGGACACTTTCATAGGATTTGTCGACGTGGAATAAGCGTTCGACAATATAAAATGGTGCAAGCTGTTCGAGATTCTGAAAAAAAGTAGGGGTAAGCTATAGGGAGAGACGGGTCATATACAATATGTACAACAACCAAGAGGGAATAATAAGAGTGGACGATCAAGAACGAAGGATGTACGTCTGGAGTACAGCATTGTATGGTAGTGAAACATGGACTGTGGGAAAACCGGAACAGAAGAGAATCGATGCATTTGAGATGTGGTGCTATAGACGAATGTTGAAAATGAGGTGGACTGATAAGGTAAGGAATGAGGAGGTTCTACGCAGAATCGGAGAGGAAAGGAATATATGGAAAACACTGATAAGGAGAAGGGACAGGATGATAGGACATCTGCTAAGACATGCGGGAATGACTTCCATGGTACTAGAGGGAGCTGTAGAGGGCAAAAACTGTAGTGGACGACAGAGATTGGAATACGTCAAGCAAATAATTGAGGACGTAGGTTGCAAGTGCTACTCTGAGATGAAGAGGTTGGCACAGGAGAGGAATTCGTGGCGGGCCGCATCAAACCAGTCAGTAGACTGATGACCAAAAAAAAAAAAAAAATCAAAAAGTTACCGATCATGCCGCACCAAACATTTATGGCAAAACGAACTTGGAAATTGCTATCCACTGAAGAATGTGTATTTTCCCGTGACCATCGATGATTATTGGGTGTTTTGTTTATTCCATGTTGTGAAAACTGGGCTTCGTCAGTGAATAGTATGTATGGTAGCAAATGAATATTCTCAATTACCCAGTAAAAGAAATGAAGTCGATGGGCATTGTCGCCAGTGTGGATATTTTGGACACGCTATATGTGAAATGGATACGGGTTTTCGGTATGTAATGTTTCCCATACACGTGTCTGTGGGACAGTCATACGCAGGGACATTCTTCGTATGCTCGTACCGGGACTTCGCTCAACACTTGCGATAATTTCTTCCTGTTCTTGCAAAATTTGTTGACGAGCACACTCGGACGAAAAACGTCTACTTGGAAGAGAGCCTGCTGAGCGCAAAATGATAAACTCTTCGGTAAACACCCTGCGATCAGGTAATCGTCGTGTAGGATAACGCCTGTGGTATTCTTCTCTCGAGGGCGGTAGCACTACCATTGCAGAAGCCATAAACATACACCACATCTGCGTATTCCTCATTATTGTAGACGTGTGGCATTGTTCGCAGCGCTTCCACGAACATATTTAACACCATACACTACACAGCTAACCGATCTGTCGCCGGTACACTACAAAATGTGGCTTACACGGCACAATTGCGCTAACAACGGGTGATTGTACTACGTACGCCACATAACCATAATACGTAGCATGTAACCGTGCATTGTTTGCAAGAAAATCACGTTACGGTCCAGTTTTATTGCGTATACGTTCACGTTGTGCACATCAGTGTTGCAGACTTGAACTTCCTCTCAATACCCATACCTGCCTACCGAAGCATTTGCGGACCTGTGTTCATATAACATTTTTTGCTCAGAATTACTTACACTATCACTGTTTAAAATATTGACCTTTCCTCCCCAAAAACCCTGTATATGGCCTTCTTAAAATCGCAATCCCAGAACGACGATACTTCAAGTACAATGTGTGACCCTCCGTGTTCAGGCAGTGCTCCGCGACCGTTGACTTACCAGGTTTGCCCAGGCATGTATGTCTATGCTGATCAACACAACCCCCTCCTGCACTTCAGAGAGAGAGAAACTATCCGATCCAAATAAAATTCTTAAATGATACAATGCATAAAATTAAAAGGAAACCTCTGACACAGTCAAACGACATCTCAAATTTTCTAGGGTAAATCCATAGCATATATCAGCAAACAAGCACAAAGCTGGAATAATCATTAGTATTTCTAGAGCGATCGACATTCGTTCCAGGGTAGTTGCCTAGACACAGCCACGATATAGAAGTCGCTCACCAAGCTCGTTGCTGGATCCTCCTGAGTTGGTTTAATTCGTGAAGCGGTCGATTACCCTTCCGAAAGTGAATGGATGTTCCTCAACAATCGACTCGGGGACGGAAGTGACTCCCGGCCAGATGCTGGACGTCTTTCACGGTTCATCCTCTTTCGTTTCAGGGATATATTGGCGTGCTGCACTGAGTTACCGAGTGAGGTGGCGCAGTGGTTAGCACACTGGACTCGCATTCGGGCGGACGACGGTTCAATCCCGTCTCCGGCCATACTGATTTAGGTTTTCCGTGATTTCCCTAAATCGCTTCAGGCAAATGCGGGGTGGTTCCTTTGAAAGGGCACGGCCGATTTCCTTCCCCATCCTTCCCTCCCCCGAGCTTGATCTCCGTCTCTAATGACCTCGTTGTCGACGGGACGTTAAACACTAATCTCCTCCTCCTGCACCGAGTTTCACGTTTGCAGGTTTTAGCGACATTAGTGTTCCCGCCTCTTCAGCAGCTGGCCATGTTACGTCGCAAGGAATCTGCAATATTAGCCGTCGGTTTTGACCAAATAAGTGGTGTTAATGCCAGCTTTGACGTCACGTATTCTGAATGACATCACTCTGTAGCGTTATATGCTGTAATGTTCTTGTCACTTAGCAGATAAATTTTCTTTTTAGTCTCTGCTGAGTATGAGATCAAAATACTGTCTCTTCTGTATGTGCGGGAATTCTGACAATTAGTCATTTATTAGCCCTTTCATCTGCTGTTCCAAATTTCGAAGATGTTGCTGAGGAGAGCGGGAGTGTTGAATGTTCTGAAGTGCATTTCTCCACGCTGAAATTGACAGAGAGCTTACAGGTTCTGTCATTACTATTAATTTTGAGAAAAAGGTTACTGTTACTACAAATCCATATAAACGCGGCTTACGTGGATGCGACATGCGGTTGGCATAGATTTCCAAGAAACGTATTTGAAGACCAATTGTTTTCGCACTGCAATAGAGATTATATGTGGTGATCAATTCGTCACGATACATGGCTCGACAAATCAAGTCTGACTATAAACAATATTTTATTGCTGAGCTGTTTGTTTGCCTGAAGAGTGTTGTGTGGTTTGCTGGCCACGAATCTGAGACTGTCAGGAAAACTGTTGAAATCAATGAGTCCCTGTTAGGCAAGAAGGGGTGTGGGAGAGTGCATGATTTTATGGGATCTTGGGTGTGGGGCGCTAGTTTCTGTGGGTAGTATTAACCTTCACATGGTTTTCAAATTAATGGAAAACACAGCAGCTACCACCAAGTTTTCCTTAATAAGAAGGATACAGCCAATAGGTCAGTTATAATGGCAGACGAGCAGGCAGGTTGCAAGGGTTTAACGAGTTTGTTTTTAAATTTCCAGTAGGGCAACATTCCAGTAAATTTATAAGTAAAAGACGCTGGGGCCTGTACTAATACTACAGGCTGGTATTGGGGAAAGGGGTGGGGGACAAACTATCATATGGCGGGGGTAGGGACGAATGTAGTAATTAAAGCCCCAAGTAGATGAGTAGGAGTGGCAGAAAAGCATGCCTACCAGGAAATCTGGATGTTTTGAATTACTTTTAAGACGCATGGGGAAAACTTAAATTCCAAAAAAAGAAAATTAGTTTTCTATTTACGTTGAGCAAAGGTTGCAAGCTCTTCGTAAAATTTTGGATTTTAGCTTAATTTTTCAGGTTACTGATGAAGGTTTTCGGGTCATCATAACGAGAGAACTTTGGCTAATTAGGAATTTAATTGTTTGAGTTGGGCTTTCTGAGACGGTAAATATTATAAGAGGCGATAAAAAAGTTACCGTTTGAATGCGTTGCCGCAGTGTGTACGAGTATGCCGCGTAGCGCGACTCCGATGTGGGTGTACTCAATGCTGATGGCGGTTTTGAATGTTGACACACTGATTCTGGACTGTACGCCTTCTAACGGAAATTGTCTGATTGCATCGTACAGCTCTAAGTTAATGGACTGATATTTCAAATTTATTTCTGCCTTTAAATGACCACTTCAATTGCTATTTCTATTTTGGTCTTTTTCTTAACTGTTTTATGTTTCGTTTGAGGTCTTTTCGTTTAAAGAGTTTCATGGTTAGTCTAGATTTCTCATAGACGACGCTATGTGAAAATACTCAGCTGATAAAACTGCTGAGTATCCTATAACTGGGTCGGCCCGGTTAGCCGTGCGGTCTAACGCACGGCTTTCCGGGTTGGGAACGAGCGCCTGGTCAACGGCACGAATCCGCCCGGCGGACATATGTCGAGGTCCGGTGAGCCGGTCAGTCTGTGGATGGTTTTTAGGCGGTTTTCCATCTGCCTCGGTGAATGCGGGCTGGTTCTCCTCATTCTGCCTCAGCAACACTGTGTCAGCCATGGCTGCACAAACCAGTTCTCCACGTACGCGTACACCACCATTACTCTACCACACAAACATAGGGGTTACACTCGTCTGGTGTGAGACGTTCCCTGGGCGGGTCCACCGGGGGCCGAACCGCACAATAACCCTGAAAGAGTGGTTCAGTGTGGGGAGGCGGAGGGGCGATGTGGACTACGGTAGTCGTCGTGGGGTTGTGGACCACTGCGGCTGCGGCGGGGATGGAGCCTCTCCGTCTTTTCTAAGCCCCTTATTTGCGTGGACATGTTTGTATGTAATGGTTTTGAATTGTCCTGTTTGGGTGCATTTGAATTTCTTTTAGTTTAATATTGAACCACGTATGATAATTTGCCCTATTTCAACGCAGCCTGCTTCCTGAAACATACATATATTAATAAATCCGTATCCCACACTCGACTTGAGCTGTTTGTCTAAAGCGTATTTTCCGATACTAGCTTTATTTAGTCACGATAAGTTTCTTTTTTTTTTCTTTAGTTTGTATCTGATCTGCTACATTTGATAAGATATTTTACGATTCTCTGTTCGATTTTTGCCTAAGAAATGTTTGTCTTAATAATATGTGACTGATGATAATACACTCTAATGAGAGAAGAAAACAACGAGTCACCACGAACGAATTATCTGCATGGGATGTACAGAAAACCAATGATTGCAGTTTTAGAAATGTTGGACGTTTTATTAAAGGTAAAGAAATTTACAAATTGAACAAGTCAGTTGATTCATTTATGCAGGCAGTTGTTCAGCTTGGCATTGATTGATAGAGTTACTTGGTGTCCTGAGGGATATCGTGCCAAATTCTGTCCTACTGGCGAATTAGATTCTCAGAATCCTGAGATGGTTAGAGGGTCCTGTCCATAACTTCGGTGAAACACATTTGAAATAAAACTAGATTGTGTTCTTGCGAGAAGGCAGATCCTCTTAATTCATCCTAATGTTTTGCAAGCACGGCAACAGAACTCCAATTCCATTACGACAGTACATCATCTTTTCCTCACGTGGAATGTAATTTAATTTAATAAGACGTATCCCTCAGAATAAAGAGTACAGTAACATCTAGAAATTTTTTATGATTTTAAAGGTTAAAACAAGTTTGAAAGCAGTGATAACGAGGTATTATTGTTGTAACATCGGGGAAAAAGACACCACCTACATACTTCACGTAGCGTGCATAACCTTTTCTGAGCCACAGATATATGTTATAGGCGTCCGACTTCTCTCTGGTGGAGGTAAGTGCGCAGGATAAGTCACAAGCAGCTCGATGACAGTAGAAACCGTTGGTTGTTCCTGAAGAGTTTCTAAAACTAAACTCGGTCCTACGTATGGCATGAATGGAGTGGTGGATGTCGAACCTGTGGACCACGGTGCACCATGGGTAGAGGAGACATAGCCAGCTACCGTTAAGTCCGGCTAAGCGGCGGAGCAACCATGCGACGTGTTCGTTGCCAAGCGACCAACGGTGCTGGCTCAGCTGCGAAACGAGGCCGCTCGGATGGGCTCGGCCTTAGGTGAGGCTGTCTGGAGGATAGCTCCAATGTGTGGTAGCGGATGCATTCGGGTACCAAAACCTGTCTTGCATCTGGATAGTGGTGTCTGGCGCTTATGGGTGGCCAGTGATTCCGTCGCTGTGAAGGCCTCAGTTTGACCCACGACCCATCAGGCAGTGGCTCGTCCCCAACAGGTGGACCAGTCAGGATGGCTGCTAAGGGTTGGCAGCCTCAAGGCAGACGCCTACACTACAGCGGATGCTGAAAAGTGACTCGCCGGATTCGATGACCAACCAGCAACTATATGTGCCAGAGTGGGTTCCTTGTTGAGTGCCAGTCGCTGAAATCACGTACGCTTTGTGATGAAGCGTCTCTGGTGTCGGCAACTCCGTCGGTCCCTAAACGAACAAGTGGTTCCTAGACGGGTGTCATAGCGTAATGCTATGCCAGAGTTGTGACAATGAGCACGTCCTCTTGCCTCATGCCGTACAACTGAATGATGTCTAGTGGTCGTCGCAACAATGCCAGTCGACAGTGGCGCAGGCAAAACATCTTACCGACTATGGTGACACCGTTTTTAACATGTTTTTATCAGGTCGGTTTCTTGGCTGCCTTTCTGAACGGTACATGCACCACCGTGAAGAACATTATTACGCCTGGTAAGACGATGTCGATTTTGATCCTATGACGGCAAATGACATCTGGGGAATATTAAATGTACTGATAATGGTTTCACCGTCGTCTGCCAACAGATAGCGTAGTGGCATAGCAACCAGAGCAGCATCTGTGTCTACCATTTAATATGACATGCCCAAAGCCAGAAGGTTCGATGTGGTGCAGACATGTGAAGCAAGAAGACAGACATGCCACGGAGACAAAATGGTTCTTCCTAGACCCAATGAGCGAGTCTGAAAGTGGTCAAATAGTGGCCTCCGAGTGGCAGGATGGTCCTTTCGGAGAATTACCACACAAGTTGGAGGTGCTGCGTCAGTTGTGCAACGATGCTGTTACCAGTGGTCACGTGGACGTTGTAACACTCGTAGACGAGATTGTGGACGCCCACACAGCACAGACGTTCGCCAGGATCATCGTACTGTAACGGCAGCAGTGGCAGTACAGCTACTACACACAAACACAGATAACAGGGCTCTTTCACCGATATGTGTCAACACGAACTGTTGCGAACCGGTTATTAACAGTAGGACGATGGGGACGCACACCTATAGCCCGTCTCCTACTCGTATCACAGCATCGACGTGGGCAGCTCGACTGGTGCAGTCAGAGAATCACTTTGAAGATGGAATGGCGCGATGTGGTCTTGAAGGATGAAATCAGATCTATCTGTACTTAAGTAATGGTCGTTTCCATGAGACCTGGTGAGTGATGTCTCGCAGAGTGCTTTCGTCCAAGAAACACTGACCGGACCCCAGGCCTTATGGTCTGGGGTGCCATAAGTGACAACTGTCGTTCATCTTTGGTGTTTCTGGAGCGACACTATCCAGCACTCGGTAATGCAGAACGTTGTTAGCCCAGTTATTTTGATATTATTGCAACAATAAAGTGTTGTGTTGTTCCAGCAGGATAATGTTCGCCCACACCGTGTCCGTGAAGCTCAACGTGCTCTGCGAAACGTGCAGCAACTATCAACTTTCCTGGCCAGCACGATCTCCAGACTCGTCTCCAATGGAATACATGCGAATCATTAACCAACAACTCTCACAGAACTACATGAACAGTTTGAGCAGACGTGGAATAACGTATCCTACGATCTACTGGAAGCCAGAGTCAGCTTCTGCATTGCCACCCGTGGGGGCTACAGCACGTACTTACACGGGTGTTTCAGCATGGGCCGATACCTTGCACCTCATAACCACTTGCACTATTGATCTGTAAATGTAATCATTTCATGTACTCCATATGCACTGTTGCAACGATAAATCTTGAGTGAATTGGAAATCTCTGAAAGGGAATATTACTTGTTTCCGGCAGTGTATTTTAAAACTGATTTTAAACTCACCTGCCAATGAACTACAGACTTGAAATTTTAAACATACCCATAATAGTGTGAGAATGCATTTTTGTGAGACTAAGAAGCATTCATTTGCAATACAGGACGTAGTAGTGATGGAAACATGATGACATAGATGCATAGTACAGGGCACCGCCCGTCCAATTGGACTACCTGCGTGATAGCTGTGCTTAGCAGATAGGGTCATAATCACTCAATGCGCATTGTGCATAAATTACCTGCTGCAGAAAGAGTTCGCAATAGTTCATGAGATTTATAGGTGCACCTATGTAACACCTGAACCAATTTTTTCCAATCTTGGTACAGCTGCAGTCTGGAAAAATATTACTGTGACAGTAAGATGCCCCCTGGCGTCCTCATGGCTTATGGTGGGCATGAAAAAGGTGACATTAAAGTACACCTTAGTGACACCTGGAACAATTTAGACCAAATGTGATGTATAGACGACTCATTTTAAAACATTTTTCTGAACTAGCTCTCTTCAGTCTCTGTTTGTCTGCTTGTTACAAATTTGAAGATTGATTTTAACCCAACTTTCGGATGAGCTAGAGACTTCAGACTTTCAACACAGTTCAAAACTAGATGAACGTCCAGGGTACTTATTTTACCACTTTCGTTTCGTAATGAACTAGAGCAGGATCAGCCATGGCTTGACAAACAGCGCCAATGCCCGGAGTGAAGGAAATGTACAGGTTAAGGCTCTGCCTTTATCGCCTTTGTTCTGCCCTTCTTGGAAGTATCCAGTTTAGCACAACATTTCATTCAGTATTGTGATCTGACATTTTTCGATCGGCAAAGCTCTCTTCATTTCGGTAGAACTGTAGTGTTAGTGCTGTTTACTCTTAGCCATTTGTTTGTGGTACGAAGGACGTTCAAAGGTCGACTAACTGTTTGCACAAACAGAGATAGTGTACTGATCAGTCGCCACAAGCTTTAAAAATGAGCCGACCGCTGTAATCGAGAGGTTCTAGGCGCTTCAGTCTGAAACCGCGCGACCGCAACGGTCGCAGGTTCGAATCCTGCCTCGGGCATGGATGTGCGTGATGTACTTAGGTTAGTTAGGTTTAAGTAGTTCTAAGTTCTAGGGGACTGATGACCTCAGATGTTAAGCCCCATGGTGCTCAGAGCCATTTGAACCATTTAAAAATGAATGGAAGGGACAGAAGAGGGAGGCGAGAATTCTCAATGTCTATTATGTAGTCTATAATCGATATGTACTGCAGATTTGTTATCAACCTGCATTACAATACCACACAGAAATAATTTAAAAATTTAGTTGACAATGAAAAAGGAAAAAATTACAACGACCGCTAGTCAGGATTCATTTCTCCGTACTTCAAGAAGTAGTCTGAGCTAAATTTGTAGTGTTGGCTAAGTCAAGGGCCATGCATGGAACTTACTTTTTTTCATTTACAAACGCTAATGTTTAATTTATGAGGGAGAAAGGAGTGCAGGAATGAAAATTAGAAAATCTGGAAAGGATTGCAGACTTCGCTATTTAAATGGACTTGACTGCACACTGCCCACAATAGGACATTGCAAGGTGTGCAACAACTTATTTCTGAGTTGATTTGGATGAACTGTGAAAAAATCGCAGTATGGAAGGAAAAAAACTTTGAACGTCAAATAAAACGTAAAGTGTGAATAATTCACTGAGGCCTTGAAAGAATTACAAGAATAGTTTTCTAAAGGTTCTGAGAATACTGCCAATCTTACTTCTGTTTCGGAGACCGTTTGACTTTCCATTGAAAATGCAAATCTGCATGTGCAAATGTAACTGACTAATCTGGAATATTATTCCCATTTTAAAGACATCTTCTTTTACGTTAAACCTGTCCAGGACATCTGCATTGTTTTATACAGGTAGAATTTCCACGTCTCCTTTGAAAGGTTGCAAATGTGCTACAGTTTTTTTATCAACATTCGTCTGTGTGTTAAGGCCTTTCATCGACTATGAAACCGAAAAAGTCACAACGAAGGTGTAACCTGAGTGCCAAAATCTGTGGAACTGTCCACATCTGGCCGCGTACCGAGAGCTCGTATTAGATAAAAATTAAATTATGTCTTCAGCTCACAAAAAATGATTAAAGAATACTGGAGCATGCAATACATAATTGATGCACGAATACTTCACTTTCTAACAATTATCGGTCGCTTGCGCTCCACGATTTTTGTTATAAATGTTATAACTATTTACATAGCTATTAAAAAATCACAATCACGCACTTCCAGAACTGTGTAAGGGTAGGAATCTGCATGAGGCTGCAGAAACTGTTTTATGCTTGTTAATCCGATATAAAAAGGGGTTGGATTAAAAATTTAGTTTTATTTAAGTACCGGTAATTATTTATAATACGAACGTAGAAATCGCTGTAATTCCATCTATGTTACGCCTAGAATTATTTATAAATCTATTTCCAAAACAGTACAAAGTCAAAGTGATATGGGAGCTTCTCGGACACCTCGGAAATTAGCAGCTCCGGATCCGCAGATTTTCGGCGGTTCACTCATGCGTTGCCGCGGGGAGGAGAGAGAGAGAGAGAGAGAGGGGGGGGGGGAGGCGTGGCGTCAGAGCAGAATGTATGAGGCGTTTGCAGTTCCTTACTGGCGGCAGCGGCAGCAGCGGCGGCCGCAGTCAGGGGGCGCGACCGCATGTTTGTGAGCCTGGCCCAGCACAGGCCACCAGTTTGGACATCGTCAGCGGCGGCTGCAGCTGTGGCGGCGTGGGTGGCAGGGGCGGCGGCAGGGGGCGGCTGCCGCTTTGTGCTGGACGAGCTAATGACGCCACAACACACGCGGTGCGGCGCCAGCGTTCAGAAATGCGCGCTCCAATCTGGCCGGCCCTCCGCGGTAATACTGCACGTCTCTCCCCTGCTAAGTACGGCGTGGCCGCGCGTGTAAAGCCAGCGTCCAGCACGCACCTGGCGCCTGGTGTTGTTCACAGGTTCCGACTCGGTAGGACGGCACGTTTGTTCACCGTTCACGTCTCAAAACCTCGTGTCATTGAAGTCGATATGCGACTTACTTAGCTCCAGCCTGAAGCAACATTCTCTCTTCGTACTTGATGCCTTATTTAAAGGAAAAAGCATTTTTTTCCCTTTTCAATTTATTAGCTTTCGGGGCGTACCCATAAAGCTACATAAATAGTGGAATGTCAATTACGACTATACCAACACAAAGACAACAAAACATCCAGTCCGCTGAGGAGAGAAAATCTCCACCCGACCGGAAATGAAACCCAGGCACATTTGGTACCACTCGGCTACGCAGACCGTGCAGCCGCCGAAGCAAAATGGCAAGAAGCTTGCATTTAAGTTATGAAAATACACAGAGTTTTATTACAATGTGGCTAAACTTTCTCAATTTCAGGTCATCTTCCACGTAAGGTTGGCGAAATTTAATGTAAACTATGCTCTCCCGTCCTTGGTCTACAGCGTTTCTTAATGTACGTACGAATTATGCACACTGGATCGAACATACTCCCACCCTCAGGCAAAGGAAACACACCAACGATAATCACAGTAATACGTCCTCAAAAACTACAGGTCATGTATTAAGCATAACAGAACGTTACATACAAACTTGAGTACGTGCTGGAAGGCTTTACAGTACACAAATGGTAAACTCCTGTATTTCAGTGCTTTCGACTGACATGGGTTGCAATCCAGTCCCAAGTATGAGCACGTCCCTAACGACCTAAGAGACATTCGTCCAATTGCCTCATGCTTTCCCGGCACGTTAATCATTGCTGACAATTCCTATTTTGATACCCCATATACATACCGTATTGATATATATGCTACTCTCCTCACTTCCAACTTCCGATAGCCTTCCGACCCTTTTATTTCGCACCACGAACAGATTAAAAGCTAGTAATTGCAGTACACCTTATAAAAGTAACTATTCCTTAAAAACGCAACACAGACACTGTTAATAGTGTCATGTGCCGTGGAGAGTTACAGGGCGACATTGCTAACTGATGTACTGTCTTTCTTCCTGATGCATGTTTGTCAGATTCACCTCTTAAACATTCTCCGGTCGTCGTCCCTGAAGTTGATTATTTTCGTAGCCTACTATGCCGTGCTACGTGATTCTGACGTGTGGCTTTCTCATCTTCTACTATGGGGGTCAGCGCTGGTAGAGTGCTTCACTCGCTCCAACTACGAAACGACGTAGACAGCTTTGCGGTAACACTTCTGTATTTTACGTTCAATATTTTACATGTACATCTCCAATCACAAAGATAGGGAACAGATCTTTCTTACTTTGTAGCTCATAACGAACTACAACATACACTGGTCAGCCAGTATATTATAACCACCTACCTGATAGACTGCATGTTCAACTTTGTAACGGATAACAGTGGCGACACGTCGTGGCATGGAAGTAATGAGGAGTTGGTAGATTAGTAGGTCGTTGAAGGGAGTTGACACCACATCTGTACACACAAGTCGCCTAATTCCCGTACATCCCAGGGAGGGGAGCGACGAGTTCTGGGGCACCCCAGATTTATTCGATCGAATTCAGATCTGGCAAGCTGAGGGGGGGGGGGGGGGGGAGGGGGCAGCGTATCAACTGGAACTCGCCAGTGTGCTCCTCGAATTAATCCATCACACTCTTGGCCGTGTGACATGGCGCATTATCTTGCCGAAAAATGCCACTGCTGTCCGAAAACGTGATCGTCAAGAAAGAGTGCCCGTGTCTGCAACTAGTGTACACTACTCCTCGACCGCCATGGTGCCTTGCACGAGCTCCACTGGACGCCCTCGTTAATATTCCCCAGAGCATAATGGAGCCGCCGCTAGCCTGTCCCCGTCGCACGGTATAGGTATCAAGGAGTTGTTCACCTGGAAGACGACGGATTCGCGCCCTCCCATCGGCAAGATGAAGAAGGTATCGGGATTCATCAGACCATGCAACGCTCTGCCACTGCGCCAACGTCCAGTGCCGATTGTCACTTTCCCATTTCAGTCGAAGTTGCTGATGTCGTGATGTTAACATTGGCACATGCATGGATCGTCGCCTGCAGAGCCCCATCATTAGTGTTCGGTACACTGTGTATTCAAGCACACTTGTACTCTGTCCAGCGTTAAAGTCTGATGTTTGTTCTACCACTGTTCGCCGCCTGTCCTGTTTTACCAGTCTGCTCAGCCTACGACGTCCGACATCTGTAATGAGGGCTGGCCGCCTAACCCCCCATGGTTTCACCTTGTTTTCCCCACGTGTTGAAGATACGCACCACAACACTCCTCAAATGTCCGACAAGTCATGCAGTTTCCGAAATGCTCGTGCCGAGCCTCCGGGCCATCACAGTCTGTCCTCGGTCACCACGCGCTTTCTCCGTTCTACACACAGACAGCACGCTCACTGATTCTATGTGCATCGTGCGTGTGTCTTACCGGCAATCATTTCGCCTGGTCGTGTTTACATCGATAGTAAATTGGTGGCCATACTATTCTGACTGATCAGTGAATATTCATGTACCCCTTTTACATTACAGCACAGCGCATAACCGACTGACAGTTCTGTTAATGAATCTTCGTCTGTTCCATCGTTCACATTCATGTCAGCGCTCCTTTGCTCTTTGACCTCCAGGGCACCGCCAAGCCGCGACGCCAAAGCATAAGCGAGCATTCCCACCAGCAGGAGACGCGCAATTGTCATTGCACCTTGTCTGTGTCCGGACCTGGCGGATTTCGCAGCCTATCTGATAGTTCAAATGGCTCTGAGAACTATGGGACTTAACTTCTGAGGCCATCAGTCCCCTAGCACATAGAACTACTTAAGCCTAACTAACCTAAGGACATCACACACATCCATGTACGAGGCAGGATTTGAACCTGCGACCGTAGCGGTCGCATGGTTCCAGACTGTAGCGCCTAGAACCGCTCGGCCACCCCGGCCGGCAGCCTATCTGAATATATGTTAAACCAAAGTGTATACAGTGAGGGTCCTACACTAAAAAAGTACAAAAACTTTGTTTTCACTATCCACGAGCGTCTTTCGTCGTCTGCGAGGATAAAATTGGGAATGATATTCCGTAGAATCCCATGTTACGCTGCAGACCCACCACTTACACGAAAGATCTCGTGTAACCCAACTTACTTAACTACTTGCAACTTCGCATAACAAAAATTGTTCTTTAAATCTTAATAGACTCCTCTTTATTTCCGTTATCACTATTTCCAGTGCTTAACTCCCCTTAGGACAGAATCCAATCTTATTTTTGAAAATAAATCTTCATCAAATTATTCAGCGTGATGGGACAAAGCTAGGGTTATGCTTAACACACTTCATTCAAAATACTTGTGGATATTCAGTTGATCATTCCTTCATCCCTTTTCATAGAGAAGAGTAGGAGAAATAGTCAAATTGCTTAATCGGAGTGTGTTATAATTACTCAGAAGTGACTGCGTTCTCATTCCTTTGAAATTACTGATCACAACAGTATGATTAAGCGATTAAGTTCATCTTCACAGTAAGGAGTTACGTGCTGGCATTGTAATTTACACAGTCTCTACAATTTTAAATCTCGGATTTTTGGTAATCCAACCATCTGCAGAAACGTGAAAGCCGAAAATCATCAGTGCAAAGTTAAGTTTATTAGCCTTTAACTATTTTGAGGAACGCCTCGACAGTGTGATTAACAGTCACTGCACAGCTTCCTCTCTCTCTTGTTGTACGGGCAGATACTGTGTAATGATCTTTTTATCCTTCCAATGCAAGTGTCCCTCAAGTCTCACTTCTACCTAAAAAAAAAAAAAAACTTTAACAGCATGCACAGTCTCTAACCCTTATTTTTACACCTTCCGATGAGAAAATCTCTCTGTAACAGATCGACACTACCCGAATACCCCAATGTTGTTTCCTGACTATTCTTTTATAACTTCTACTCATGTTTGTTGCAATGTTGTAAATTATCTTCCCACAAATACGATTTATTATTTACTGTTTGCCTACGATTTACTCACATATATTAGCTTATATGGCTGTATTTTTTTATTATCACAACAGCCACATTCCGCCCACGTTAAAAATCTTGAAGAAATGCAGTTTAATAAGAACATACTCTATTCTTCACTTGTTGAAACGTATAATCGCACAATATATTGAAAGCCCTTTCTCCTGTTCTGTTGAGAATAACTCCAAACTTGTTATTACACTGTATTTCCTCTTCTTCGTAATTATAAGGTAAGACACATCCACTTAATATCTCATCAATCTTTCGATTTTACTTTAAGAATCGTAATACATGAATAACTGTATTATTTTTATTGAATTTTCCCATCTTTTATTCGCTAGCGCTTTCTTTTCAGAGATAACTTGAGTCTCCTAACTATCAACGTTTTTTCACTTGTATATTGGCCGTCATATTTGCCTTCATTTAGGGAATGGTTTCCGTTCCCGTTCACTTCCCCCTGTTTTTGTGACGTGGCGGACGTGTATTTCCACCATACATATTGTCAGCATCAATTTACTGTGTAATTATTTCATTGACGAACGTTTGTTACTACCTTATGCTGTCCACCGCTAGTAGCTTGTAATTACCACAATGTGATCTACAGAAAAGAAGGGTTGAGCAATAGAAACATAGGTATGTAAAAGAAGAAGGAAGAGAGAGCTGGAACTTCTCATGAAGAAGTAAAAAAACGAAAACTGAGAATGTGTTGCTAGAACTGAAGAAAGAAAGAAAGAGAGCCCCAAAGACAGAATCCCTTACGACCCCCCCCCCCCCTTTCACCAAGACACCAAAGGATAAAGTGTAGTCGATATACCCTACAGAACGGTCTTGTCTCAGCTACACCCGAACAGGCCCAGAAAATTGACCCCTATGATAAGCATGTAGGTATGGAGGAATAACACTTTCGAAGTTCGTCGGTCAGCCATCATTATAAGTATTTCAGTCTATTGTCACCATCTCCACAAGTCGGTACTGGTCTACAATAGGTAACGTTTCGTATAGAAAATCATAAAGACCCCGCCTTAAAACATAATCAGTATCTGGCAACTTTTTTCATTTACGAGAGAGCTACGGTAAACCCTCTGTGATATGACAATGACAGTCTCAAAGACAGTTCACCACTGAAAACTAAGACACGACAGAGTAAAGTAGATTTAGGTTAGAGACTACAGGATAGTGTAAGTAGAAGAAGCTGCTCCAGGGAAAACGATATGTGAAATACTGAAACAGTTAACTCGGACACCCAACAGGTGTCAAACCGCAGAATTTGTAAAGATTGCAGATTCTCTGGGTGTTTGAATTTCTTTAATGTCTTTATATTTTATGATCCATTTTCTTCACATGTCACAGGATCTACACGGTATATTGCTTTCTCATGAGGAAGACCTAGTACCGTAATAGGTCGTCTAAATCTTGCAAAAAATTGCTTGTTTCTTTCTTTAAATTAGAACTAGGATGAAAGTCCTTGACTAATACTAAGTCATCAACCTAAAATGCAAGTGTGACTGATTTTTCATTGTATTTTCTTAATCTACTTTCTACTTGGTTTTGTAACTTTAACTGTGATTCACCAATAAAAGTTCTTTTGAAACTTTCTGTGGGTGATAAATCGATAGATATATGGAGACATGTGGGATAGTTCATTCAAAATAGTTAGGAAATCAGGGATCAATTGAGCCCCGGTGGTATGCTTTTTGGAGCAACATGTTTTACACACATGTCCTATCTCCATCATTACCCGTTGACAAGGGTCAGATTGCTGGTGATGTTTTGAAATAGACATATCATTTACGCCTTCCCATGCTAAAAATTCTTTGAAATTATTACTTGTAAAGCGTGATTCATTAGCTATGAGGTTCCTCCGAGGCTTACCTACGTCATTAAAACAGGCCAACATTTTATCACTATATCTGCGTCGTCTTGTTGGATATGATGTATTTCGAAAAAAACTCTATCGGTGCGAAGATATAGCTTACCCCTACTTGACCTGAAGTAACTGTCCAAAAAAATCAGAAGCAGTTAAATCATTTAAACCTTTGGGTTTTACTGGACGTGACTTGTAGTGCAGACGGCTATTATCATCTTTAACATTCTAGCAAACTTCATAGCATCACAATATCTTAGCTATTTTCAAACTTAAGTTCGTAAAGTAATAAAATTTATTCACTTTCGAATATCAAAATGTATGCATCCCTGAAAGGTAAATCATATTAGATCTTCTTCCATGCTCTGTGGTATATACACTCCTGGAAATGGAAAAAAGAACACATTGACACCGGTGTGTCAGACCCACCATACTTGCTCCGGACACTGCGAGAGGGCTGTACAAGCAATGATCACACGCACGGCACAGCGGACACACCAGGAACCGCGGTGTTGGCCGTCGAATGGCGCTAGCTGCGCAGCAATTGTGCACCGCCGCCGTCAGTGTCAGCCAGTTTGCTGTGGCATACGGAGCTCCATCGCAGTCTTTAACACTGGTAGCATGCCGCGACAGCGTGGACGTGAACCGTATGTGCAGTTGACGGACTTTGAGCGAGGGCATATAGTGGGCATGCGGGAGGCCGGGTGGACGTACTGCCAAATTGTTCAACATGTGGGGCGTGAGGTCTCCACAGTACATCGATGTCGTCGCCAGTGGTCGGCGGAAGGTGCACATGCCCGTCGACCTGGGACCGGACCGCAGCGACGCACGGATGCAAGCCAAGACCGTAGGATCCTACGCAGTGCCGTAGGGGACCGCACCGCCACTTCCCAGCAAATTAGGGACACTGTTGCTCCTGGGGTATCGGCGAGGACCATTCGCAACCATCTCCATGAAGCTGGGCTATGGTCCCGCACACCGTTAGGCCGTCTTCCGCTCACGCCCCAACATCGTGCAGCCCGCCTCCAGTGGTGTCGCGACAGGCGTGAATGGAGGGACGAATGGAGACGTGTCGTCTTCAGCGATGAGAGTCGCTTCTGCCTTGGTGCCAATGATGGTCGTATGCGTGTTTGGCGCCGTGCAGGTGAGCGCCACAATCAGGACTGCATACGACCGAGGCACACAGGGCCAACACCAGGCATCATGGTGTGGGGAGCGATCTCCTACACTGGCCGTACACCACTAGTGATCGTCGTGGGGACACTGAATAGTGCACGCTACATCCAAACCGTCATCGAACCCATCGTTCTACCATTCCTAGACCGGCAAGGGAACTTGCTGTTCCAACAGGACAATGCACGTCCGCATGTATCCCGTGCCACCCAACGTGCTCTAGAATGTGTAAGTCAACTACCCTGGCCAGCAAGATCTCCGGATCTGTCCCCCATTGAGCATGTTTGGGACTGGATGAAGCGTCGTCTCACGCGGTCTGCACGTCCAGCACGAACGCTGGTCCAACTGAGGCGCCAGGTGGAAATGGCATGGCAAGCCGTTCCACACGACTACATCCAGCATCTCTACGATCGTCTCCATGGGAGAATAGCAGCCTGCATTGCTGCGAAAGGTGGATATACACTGTACTAGTGCCGACATTGTGCATGCTCTGTTGCCTGTGTCTATGTGCCTGTGGTTCTGTCAGTGTGATCATGTGATGTATCAGACCCCAGGAATGTGTCAATAAAGTTTCCCCTTCCTGGGACAATGAATTCACGGTGTTCTTATTTCAATTTCCAGGAGTGTATAAATTCTAACTAGAAATTGTGTTTTTCAGTTTCAAGACAAAATACCATCAATAATCGTCCATAATTCCTCCTCGTATTGTAACAATCTCACCTGTGCACATTGCTGAAATATTGCTAAAATATTCCTCTGCCTTCATTCTCTGATTCATTCTTAAGGCAGGGTCCTTACCTTGTTACTGGTATAACTTAAGGTTCAAAGGTATATCGTAAAAATGACACCAAGTGGCTCAGTACGTCTTATTTCATTCGTACGCAGAAGTAATATGGACAGTACACTGGGGAGTTAGTTCTGAGAACCTTTTATGTGATTTATTTCTATTCGAAATTCTTGTAAAAACAAAACCCACCTCATTAGACTTTTATGCAATAATCTACTTATCCTCTGCTGTTCCTTATCTATATAAACGGTTTAGGAGACACTCTGAGCAGCTGTATTAAGTTTTGCAGATAATGCTGTCATTAATCGTCTAGTAAAGTCATCAAAATATCAAAACAAATTGCAAAACGATTTAGAAAAGATATCTGTATGGGGGAAAATTAGTAATTGACCTTCAGCAATGAAAAGTGTGATATCATGAACATGAGCGCTAAAAGGAATCCGTTAAACTATGGTTACACTAGAAGTCAATCAGATCTAAAGGCCGCAAATCCAACTAAATACCTAGGAATTACAATTAGGAACAACTGAAATTGGAGAGAACACACAGGAACAGTGTGGGGAAGGCGAACCAAAGACTGTGTTTCATTGGCAGAACAATCAGAAGGTGCAACAGATCTACTAAAGAGACTGCCAACACTACGCTTGTACGTCCTCTTTTGGAGTACTGCTGCTCGGTGTGGGATCCTTACGAAATCGGATTAAAGGAGTACATATACGAGGGTTGGAACTTTTATAGGTCAGTAAAACTTTGAAACACGTATCTATTTTGTACCAGCTGTAAATAAGTAGTGGCCACTATTGAAGTTCCAACCCTCGTAGAAAGTTCAAAGAAGGGCAGTTCGTTTTGAATTATCGAGAAATATAAGAGAGAATGTCACGGACGTGATACAGGATTTGGCTTGGACACCATTACATGCAATATGTATATTAAAAATCACATACTGGTAGTATGCATCACAGTGAAAAGAAGGCTATGTAGAAAAGAAAAGCTTTTTCTTTCAGTCATACACCTTTTATATCAACATACTGGGAAAAATTGAACTTCGTGTTTGCTAAAATGCACTTCAGGGATACTGGTAGTATGCATCACAGTGAAAAGACGGCTATGTAGAAAAGAAAAGCATTTCTTTCAGTCATACACCTTTTAGATCAACATACTGGGAAAAATTGAACTTCGTGTTTGCTAAAATGCACTTCAAGGATTTAGAATGAACCGTTTTTGCCACTTAGAATGAACTCAGTGAACTCGCAATACAAATCATGCAAAAAGTAATTAAAATTGATGTAACTGGGTTCATATTTGCCTGAAACACACTAAAGTTACAGAAATTAGACTTCCAAAACCTTACTTCAGCTGACATTGCAGTTTATTAGACAGCTTCAGGTTCTTAGGGGCAACAAATCTCGACATTCAGAGATAGTTGTGATTACTACATAAGACATGTGTTAGAGATGACCTGATGATGGCTCGAATTGGGTTGGTTGATTGGTTTGTAGGTTAAAGGAACTACACTGCGATGTTATCGGCCCCTTCTCGAATTGAGACTAGCCATACTAGTCGAAAGAGGTCGAAGTTACAGAGAAAATCGTTCATACCAAAATAAATGAATAAGCATGAAGCACACCGAAAATGGAAAAAAATTCAAATAAAGTAGGCCGTTTTCTGGTCTATAGTGACTCAATACGAATATACAGGGTGATTTACGACGATATGCAATTATTTTAATATGTTGTTTTACAAGTAAAACTAAAGAAAAAGTTCATATAAACACAGGTACGCAAATGTATAGTCACGGAGTTAGGGCTAATAAAAGATTTTGCCTGAAATTAAGCAACTTCGCTAATATGAAGTCATCGAAAAACTGTAAGAGGTTAAAGCAAAGCACGATTTCCATTTATTCTGTTGTTATTGATCTAGTGAATCTAATAAAATTTGTCCCAGACGTGTATCTGCAGTAGTTTTCCAGAAAAGCAAAGAAGTAATTTGGTAAAATTTTTAATTTATTAAGTACTTGGCCCAATTTGCTCGTAAAGCTGTTGAGACATTCACACTGTATACGACGGACGAAAAACTGAATATCGTTTATAACGAACATCGCGAAACTATTAGAGGAGCGGTGCGGTTGTATGCTGAAAAGTATCCAGATCGTGTCAAGCACTCACTATCTGCCTGTGCAAACATGATAAAAAATACTAAGAACTGAGGAGAATAAAATACGCCAAGGAAAAGAAAGAGCAACTGATAGAAGATATAAAACTAGTATTTTAGCAGTAGTAACACACAACGCAAATGTCACTAAGAGGCATCTCGGAAGTACGAGAGGGATCAAGCAAATTAGTATTCTGCGAACACTATATTCACGCGCATTTCATTCTCCTCAAAATTCGCTGCATCTACAGCTTCGTGGCATTGGCTTAAAAAACTGATTGCATTTCCCAAACGTTATATACCGGAAGTTCAAAGTGATGCGGCATATCTCTGCAAAATTTTGTTTACGGAATAAGCATCGTTTACAAAGCATGAGCAAGACAACCTTCGAAATATGTACTAATCATCAGTTGAAAAATAAAAGCTGATTCAAAAGAAGTGTGTAAACCAACGCTCTTGGTCTATCAATGTTTGATGCGTATTTTTCAAGAGGTGCATCATTGGTCCTTGTTTTATTGATGGGAACCGAAATATAGTCAAGTGTCTCGAGTCGCTAAGGTATGCTGCTGCTGCAGTTATTGGGAGACATCCATACGGACGTAGGGCAGTCAGTGTACCAACATGGCGGATGTCCCTTCCTTTCCGCACAAAACAGACCCTATTAAGTAAACATTTGGGGAGCCTTGAAACGGTCTCCAGGAAACTAAAAATATCTGCACACTCACCACACGTAACACTTCTATCCTTTTATCTCTGGCGAAAATTAAAACAAAATTAGGAACCACCGACGACTCCTGATGGCATAAAACGCCTTATAACACGGGCCTGTGTTGCCGTTAACTCCACATCAAATTTAACGAGCAGTATTGTTTCTCCACAGTTAGTGTATAGGGTGTAGTAATGGTCAAGGTCAACATTCTTAGCACGTGTTGTGAGAGCCATGATAATAAATACACGAACCGTACCTCTGAGCTAGGCGTTTGTTTACTTTTTATATAATAGGGAGGACGTTTGTGGAAGCTCTTCTCATAGTGGCGAGACAATAGTTAGCGGCGCTGTTATCTTGATACTATTTGATCAAATCCCACACATGTTATGTCGTTGTAGTTCTCATAGAAGCTTCTTTGAAATGCCAGAGAAAAAAGTCATTGTCGTAATACGGCCACTGTAAAGGATAAAAATTACTTTTTAACGTCAGGGAATTTGCCATACTGTCCTGTACAACTTGTCGAAAACCGCAAATCGATGTATTTAATCATTTTTGGATATATCTGGGGTGGTTTCTCTTAGCTGCTTCATATTTAATATTTCAGAAGGGTCGTATGGACTTTCCAGTAACTGTTTTAATGTGACATTTGTGCGTTTATTTGGCCACAAAACCTGTCGAGTTGTTGTACGATCATCCTTCGATTATTCATTTAACTATAGTTTCAAACCTTCATCTTCGTGAGAGTTTCTCCAAAGATTATCTTCGTTTAAATTTACAACTTAATAGTCTATATTACAATTTTAGCAGTTGTCGAGTAGTACAGACGAATACATCACACCCTGATTCCATGCTTCCCCTGAGGATACACTGTGGTTAGTCAGAGTGTTACAGTAATAATCTCAAAAAACTAAGGTCAAGGAATTAACTTTTTTCTCGTTTGCTGGCATATGTCTGAACTCCTGCAACACACTGAAATGCCCGCGTCACAGTGCCGTAACGCGCCACTAGAGGAGGCAAAACGAAATTGCGGAGCCCATTTATAAAGAGGAGGATCGTCCGGTAATTCGTTTTCGGCTACAGCGGGACTGCTGAAGCTTCATCAAGCCAACCCAGATAACTTCTTTGGCCGTCTGGGTTGGTCTGACGTAGCTGCAACATTTCCAGTGTTCTTGTCTACCTTAGCAGCGTATCGTAGTACTGTGTAGCAGGAATTTCAATTTTAACCACAACTACAAACATGCACTGTATCTGCAAACAAGTAAAAAATGAATTACTTTATTTTTAGAAGTGATAACACTGAAATTATGAATTTTTTTAGTCATCAGTCTTACGAAAAGTTTGATGGGGTCGTAACGAATTTCTCTGTCGTGCCAAACTTTTCATCTCAGAGTAGTACTTCCAACGTACATCCTCAGTTATTTCGTTCCACGTATTCCAATTTCTGTTTTCCTCTACAGTTTTTACGCTACACAGCTCCTTCTAGTTGCATACAGTTTATTGTCTGATGTCTTAACAGAGGTCCTGTCATCTTGTCTTTTCTTCTTGTCAGTGTTTTCCATATATTCATTTCCTCACCAATTCTGCGATGAACCTCCTTATCTAATCAGGCCACATAATGTTCAACATTCTTCCTTAGCACAACATCTCAAATGCTTCGATTATCTTCTGTTCCGGTTTCCCCACAGTCCGTGTTTTACTATCACACAATGCTGTGCTCCAAAGGGACATCCTCAGAAAATTCTTCCTGAGGTTAAGGCCTACGTTTCAAACCAGTATACTTCTCTTGGCCAGGAATTCCATTTTTGCCAGCGCTAGTCTGCTTTTTATATCCTGCTTGCTCCGTCCATCATGGGTTGTTTTGCTGCCTGGTAGATGAATTACTTAACTTTATCTGCTTCGTGGTCCTTAATTCAGATATTAAGTTTCATGCTGTTATCATTAGTGTTACTTCTCATTACTTTCGTCTTTCTTCGATTTACTCTCAATCCATATTCAATACTCATTAGACTGTTCATTTCATTCAACGCATCCTGTAAGTCGTCTTATGACCACCCATCGTAAATACATCCTGCTTTAGGGAACTGTGTGAAAGATCAGTCGTTGAAGCACATCACATGTTTCAATTCCTCGGCTGTTCGTATCTTGAGCCTCTTGCACTGCCGAAACCTCCTCTTTGTACCCGCCTCGTTTCCAAGAGATTGAGCAGTTGCAACCGTACCAGGGATCTATTCTTTGTGCAATTATCGTCGCACAGTTCTGTTTGAACTTGTGCTCTCTAGGTACATATGAAGCCCAGTAGACACTTTCATGACACCAGACCGTTAAAGAATTCCTCCTTGACACTCTTTTGTCTCCATCACTGTCGCTTAATGTACTTGTTGTATTAGAACCATAACTCACCATTTGCGAGGCATTGCAGTACTACGTGCTCGGGTGTACTGATTAAATCACATGAGCAACTAGTTGTGCCGTCGTATCGTTACTTATATTGCCGTGAGAGGGCAACCTACTTCCCACATCACTTATGATTTATGCTGTCTGTATTTAGCATTTGCTGACGTCATTGCAAAATCTCTTTGATCATTTCCATTTCGCAATTTGTGTGATGTGAAATGTTGGTTCGAGTAACAGCGAATGGCTCTTTGTGGGTCCAGCAATTTCTGCGTACGTGGGTGAAATCTACTGCGCGCCAACAGTCATCGAACAATAACGTAATTTGACTACATAAAAATGTGACATATGACAGACAATGGCGAATTTATTCCAGAGCCCTGAAACTGCGACACAACTTTCAATTTAACATCCAAGGTATGTCCACAGATTCTTTACTCAGGGAAATTAGACTTCTCCTTTATCTGGCACTGTTATCTTGTAACCAAGATATTTACTCTCGAAATAGCAGACCTAGACATCTTAAGAAACAGAACCCGATACATCGTTCTGAACGTGGAACGTAGTTAGAAGCGTTGGGTGAAACTTAATAAGCTGTGGTGGGGCCGCTGCTGTACATGTACAAAGTTATTCTAAAATACTGGAAGGACTGTAGTCGTTCAGTGTGTGACGTAAAGAATGGCAATTGAATCTCAACTTCAGAACATTCAATGCGATGCGCATAGATAAGCGCATTAATTACACCATCCGCAATCAATCACTGTAACTATTCACTATTAAATTTATGTGAATAAATAAAGATGGAACGTTCACAAAAATTGAGAAAAATGTTGCGGAAATTGTTAATGGCAATCTGAACTGTGTTAGACAAATCCTACGGAAGAGGCACGCATTCTCAGAAGATGTCACGAAACTATAGTCTGATCGATTCATTAGTATTTTTAATTAGTTTGAAAGCATACGAAAGGGTGGTTAAAAAAAAGAGAGAGAGAGAGAGAGAGAGAGAGAGAGAGAGATGATTGAATACGAGAAGTAGAAGGGGTACTCTAAAGTTTTAATTATTGCCTTGACAAAATAAAGTTGCATAATAAGTTCCTGTTTCTTTGCAGGTTTATGTCTGCAATCCTGGTACACACTGCAATCTCCGCACCACACTACCGCAGTGTGTCTCTAGATGAGTCAAACAAAACGGTTAAAACGGTGTAGACCATTATAAGGTGGACGATCATGCGGTAAGCTAAAATGGTTCAAATGGCTCTGAGCACTATGGGACTTAACATCTATGGTCATCAGTCCCTTAGAACTTAGAACTACCTAAACCTAACTAACCTAAGGACAACACACAACACCCGGCCATCACGAGGCAGAGAAAATCCCTGACCCCGCCGGGAATCGAACCCGGGAACCCGGGCGCGGGAAGCGAGAACGCTACCGCACGACCACGAGATGCGGGCCATGCGGTAAGCCGTTTTGAGCAGCAGCGCAGATGTTGCACTTGTATGGATTGGCCAGATCACTTCAAAGTAAACACAAGGTGGTGTTCGGGTCGAGTACCGGAAGTGGCCCCTACTGTAACTTCTACATTAATAATCTTCCAACACATACAATATGGTTGCCTTAAATGCTGACGACACAGCCATTCCAGCACAGGACTTGGAGCCATAAATCATGTGTTCATGAGTACAGACCACACTAAGAACTACCGAGCTGTGGCTGGTGTAATGACGTGTTACAGTAAACGTCGAAAAGTGCGAAACAGTTTTTCTCACACGCAGAACGAGGAAACCACACGGTCTTAAACACTGTAGATGAGTTGGAATACACACACGACCAATACGATTTCACGAGAAGGCCAGGCATTCCGTGTCTAGCTAGACTGCAAATTGTCTTGTGAGGACCACATACGATATGTAGCCAACAGATCATTCGCGGGGCTCAAGCAACTGTGATCGATATTTGACGGACAAAGGACTTGAAACAGCACGATGTAGACAACCATTTATATGGCCCTTGTTTCACTCCCGATGAAATTAGTTACTCCTATCAGCAGATACTCAGTTACACCGCTCCCGCACTGTCAGCAGAACATACAGAACAAGAGTCTTTGTATAATAAGCAATGCTTTACAATACAAACTTAGCATTATTTTTACTGAGTGGTATTTAAAAAGCTACCCTGTGGGCAAGGCGAAGACAATGAAGTAATGGGTGTATTCTATAAACTATTTCTTTTATTTTAGTTGGAATTCAACGAACTCTTTTCTTTTAGTCACAGGAAGAATTTAATTCACAACAAAGTTTATGGAATTCTGTTAAATGCTTATTTTATATCGGAACTAACAAATGAAGAGACTGATCTTCAGCTATCTTACTGTTACATTTTTATCTTCAAAAAATGGCTCTGAGCACTATGGAACTTGACATCTGAAGTAATCAGTCTCCTAGACTTAGAACTACTTAAACCAACTAACCTAAGGACATCACACACATCCATTTCCGAGGCACGATTCGAACCTGCGACCGTAGCAACAGCGCGGTTCCGGAATGAGGCGCCTAGAACTGCTCGGTCACACCGGCTGACCATTTGTATCTTCCGCTGGTGTGAGCTCTCGGAGAATCGGTGTAAATTGTGTAATCCCAACTGCTGGCTAATAATTGTGTTGTTAATTGCACATAGTTGTGTTAGTGATTTTCGAATTATCTATCTGCCTTATCTACTGGTCACGAAAGTGGCTTTCATTTTGTTTTAAGAATTTTTCGATCCCGAATGAAAGAAAAGGGAAATGGATTCTTTCAAAATAGAACGACAGAACACAATTCGTGTTTTGTCGTTAGTCCTTCTTTAGTAGAAGACTGAATCTCTCTGCCAATCATTTCTTGTACCTTCCGTAATTTTTCGTTGATTGATCGATCATGCATCATCAAACAATGACATTAACCAACGTACTCACTGGCTTGATAAAGGTCAAGGTATAATTATTCTAGGTGATGGCCGAGAGAAGGTAAATAAAAATCTCAGTTCCAGATTAATCAACTGTTTTGCACAACTTGGTGCTTTTAAAAGAAATTTTACGCCGATATGAAACTTCCTGCCAGATTAAAACTGTGTGCCCGACCGAGACTCGAACTCGGGACCTTTTCCTTTCGCGGGAAAGTGCTCTACCATCTGAGCTACCGAAGCACGACTCACGCCCAGTCCTCACAGCTTCACTTCTGCCAGTATCTCGTCTCTTACTTTCCAAACTTTACAGAAGCTCTCCTGCGAACCTTGCAGAACTAGCACTCCTGAAAGAAAGGATACTGCGGAGACATGGCTTAGCCACAGCCTGGGGGAGGTTTCCAGAATGAGATTTTCACTCTGCAGCGGAGTGTGCGCTGATATGAAACTTCCTGGCAGATTAAAACTGTGTGCCCGACCGAGACTCGAACTCGGGACCTTTGCCTTTCGCGGGCAAGTGCTCTACCATCTGAGCTACCGAATCACGACTCACGCCCGGTCCTCACAGCTTCACTTCTGCCAGTATCTCGTCTCCTACCTTCCAAACTTTACAGAAGCTCTCCTGCGAACCTTGCAGAACTCATTCTGGAAACATCCCCCTGGCTGCAGCAGGGAAGTTGGTTCAAATGGTTCAAATGGCTCTGAGCACTATGGGACTTATCACCTGAGGTCATCAGTCCCCTAGACTTACAACTACTTGAAGCTAACTAACCTAAGGACAGCACACACATCCATGCCCGAGGCAGGATTCGAACCTGCGACCGTTGCAGCAGCTCGGTTCCGGACTGAAGCGCTTAGAACCGCTCGGCCACAGCGGCCGGCCAGGGAAGTTGGAAGAATCTAAATCACAGACAAGACTCACACAGCAGTCTACACCCAATGACCACTTTGTTAATGAAATGAATTCCTCTGATGACGACTTTGACATGCTACGGGTACGAGGCTTCTGTGGTTGGTACAGGAGACAATGTCGGTGCCCAGCAACAATGATAACTTCCCCATGACTAGCATACGATTGCACTCCTGCATCAACTGTCGCTGCTGACAGCGTAATTCGCCCACAAACCTAATTACATTTCCAGGCTGTCGTAGAGGTCTTTTTTTTTGTTTGGCTACACGTCTGGCCGCGGCAATTTCTCCCTCTACCCTGAATCATTACCCTTCCAACTTTCTGTCCACTACTTCCTACGTGTGCCCATACTAATAAGTGTACGCCACTAGATGTGTGACAACACACAGATTGGCATCTCTTGGCTCGTCGACAGCAACTGATACTCTCGCAAAGTGAAATACAGTTTTTTGTAATTGTCATCGTGACGAATCCGACTTGCAAAAGTTCCACTTCAATGAAAATAAACCAAACTGAAGCTATCGGGTGAACATAAAAGCTAAAAGTCTTGCAGCGAGTATCCACTTAGTTACCATGCAACGAGGGCAGATGCAAGTTCCAGTCGAAAGTTTAGTATGCAGATTTAAATACCAAACAAATGCTGCGCAGTTTACGTTTGTTTGGGTTTCGCTAATTAAATGCAAAATGCTTACTCTACGGCGAAAATCAATAGCGCTTGCGGTGGCGGCACATGCTGACTGCAACGGGCCAGAGCGTTGCGAAATTTATTGCTGATCCACACGAACGGTAGCCACGGCAGCTTAATGAACTGTGTCGGCCAGCAAATCGTTTGCCTGGCCACATACAGAACGTCGACTTCCACTCGTTACCGACAGAATCGTCCGAAGCGATACCTACATGCTGCTAAATCCAATAAAGCATTATCATCGTTACGCTTCTGACATTTTGTGTTTTCAGTTCGTACAGACTTCGGTCTAGTTATCTATGACAGCACTCTTCCATGTAGCTAATTAACACTTTGTCAACGGGTACGAAAAGCTAGTAAATGCACAATACAGATGTGACAGAATACCGAGAGGAAATGAACTGCCGTTCGAGACGATTTTGGATAAGGGAATGATTAACGAAACAAACCTGTTGGAATCATTAAACATATTGGTATAGAAAAGGCAGGTCGAACCAGATAACACACTGATTACACCCAAGAACAATTAGACCCAGTAACATGTCTAAAGATGAAATGTAAAATACCTGAGGCCCAATAACGCCAGATAGTATTTTGTGCTATTAAGTACATATTATGGTTACTGTTTGGACGCTAAATATTCACACGTGATTCTATCTCCTCCAGACAACATCAAGATAGAAGTTTGTTTCCGAGATCACAGAGAATGGATCATAATATAGCAACACATTCCTGTTACGAGCTGTACGATGTTTGGTACAAACCAAAAATAGATCACTTTACCCGCGAGCAACACAACCATAGAAGAAAAAATGGTTCAAATGGCTCTGAGCACTATGGGACTTAACATCTGTGGTCATCAGTCCCCTAGAACTTAGAACTACTTAAACCTAACTAACCGAACTACATCACACACATCCATGCCCGAGGCAGGATTCGAACCTGCGACCGTAGCAGTCGCGCGGTTCCGGACTGCGCGCCTACAACCGCTAGACCACCGCGGCCGGCATAGAAGAAAAGTTGATCAGAAAGCTAGAGAAAATGAAAAAAGTGAATATGAAAGAGAGTTCATGGTCATCATCGGAAAAGGCCACAACATCAAGAAAACAATCTGTTATGTATGTAATGCTAGCTATTTCTGATTTTTGTTCTCATCTTCTCCTAAACACCACCAGGCAGCAGTGAAAATATTTCTTCATTAGAACCACAGGTAATAACGTCCTCCTCCTTCCGAACCAAGTCTGTGGCCTCAGTGAACCCTAAAGAATAAAGGATCAATCACAGAAATGCAGCGAAATGCGAGAGCGTAAGAAAAGTACGAGACTGGTCTCAGAAGTTCTCGTCCTCATGGCGAAAATGAAAATCTGTGATTTGAAAACCGTTTAATTTTCAAGACACAATTCGTTTAACATTAATGCACTTCCAGTGGCATCACTCTCTTTAGTGTTCCTGTGGAAGCATTGCAAAATACCCTTCTGCAGCTAAAATCGTTTCTTGGATTATCGAAAAACGCTGACTGACGAGGAAGACTTTAAATTATGGGAAGAGATTAAGTCTGAAGGAGTCAAATCTGAGTAACATGGCTGACGTGCCAACACTTCAAAGCGCAGATGACTCATTTCACAGATCAAAACACCCATTCCATGTCCTTTCCCGCTGATGACATCATCTTTACCTTCGGTAGTTCAGCGTGTTCCGTCAAAGGGCTAGCTTCCCTCTGTAACAAAAAAACTGAGTGAATGGATCAGCGAAGAACCTAAATGGGTGTCATCGGACGTCCGCCCCGAACAAATTCAATGAACAAAATAGAACAAAATTAGATAAAAAGAAAGGGGGTAGTGTCTTCGATTACTAATCAAAACGTTCTCTGTGCCGGGTTCGAAATCCGCTACCACTTAAATTTTGATTAATAACCAGCAATGGAGGCCGAAGATTGCCGGCACAAGGAGTCACCCTCCTTCTGCCAACAGCCTTGTCAAAGTGGGCGGAGGAGCGGACAGAATTTCAGGGTTACGTTCTTGTTTTTGGGGAGGGAAACTACCCCTAAAAGCGGAAGAATCAGCAATGATCAATGACATGAGGATGCAGTAGGCAATGGAAACCAGTGATTAAAGGCACATAACGTGTATCCATTGGGAATGTGTCCTGTAATTGAAAAATTGTTATGAAGACCTCTCCATTCGCAAAAGATTAGGAAGAGTCCCCATTCGGATCTCCGGGAGGGGACTGCCAAAGGGAAGGTGACCATGAGAAGAAGAAGATTGAATAACCAACGAAAGGATAACGTTATATGAGTAGGAGCGTGGAATGTCAGAAGCTTGAACGTGGTAGGGAAGCTAGGGAATCTGAAAATGGAAATGCAGAAGCTCAATCTTGAGATAGTAAGTATGAGTGAAGTTAAGTGAAAAGAAGACAAGTATAGGTCAATATCAATAGCAGCAGAAAATGTTGTAACGGGAGTAGGATTCGTTATGAATAGGAAGATAGGGCAGAGAGTGTGTTACTGTTCACTGATAGGGCTGTTCTTATCAGAATCGACACCAAGCTAACACCGACAACGATAGTTCAGGTATACATACCGACGTCGCAAGCTGAAGATGAAGAGATAGAGAAAGTATATGAGGATATTGAAAGAATAATACAGTACGTAAATCGAGATGAAGATCAAATACTCATAGGGAACTGGAAAGCAGTTGTAGGGGGAGGTGCATAAGAAAATTTTACAGAAGAATATGGGCTTGGTACAAGGAATGAGAGAGGAGAAAGACTAATTGAGTTCTGTAATAAATTTCATATACACTCCTGGAAATGGAAAAAAGAACACATTGACACCAGTGTGTCAGACCCACCATACTTGCTCCGGACACTGCGAGAGGGCTGTACAAGCAATGATCACACGCACGGCACAGCGGACACACCAGGAACCGCGGTGTTGGCCGTCGAATGGCGCTAGCTGCGCAGCATTTGTGCACCGCCGCCGTCAGTGTCAGCCAGTTTGCCGTGGCATACGGAGCTCCATCGCAGTCTTTAACACTGGTAGCATGCCGCGACAGCGTGGACGTGAACCGTATGTGCAGTTGACGGACTTTGAGCGAGGGCGTATAGTGGGCATGCGGGAGACCGGGTGGATGTACCGCCGAATTGCTCAACACGTGGGGCGTGAGGTCTCCACAGTACATCGATGTTGTCGCCAGTGGTCGGCGGAAGGTGCACGTGCCCGTCGACCTGGGACCGGACCGCAGCGACGCACGGATGCACGCCAAGACCGTAGGATCCTACGCAGTGCCGTAGGGGACCTCACCGCCACTTCCCAGCAAATTAGGGACACTGTTGCTCCTGGGGTATCGGCGAGGACCATTCGCAACCGTCTCCATGAAGCTGGGCTACGGTCCCGCACACCGTTAGGCCGTCTTCCGCTCACGCCCCAACATCGTGCAGCCCGCCTCCAGTGGTGTCGCGACAGGCGTGAATGGAGGGACGAATGGAGACGTGTCGTCTTCAGCGATGAGAGTCGCTTCTGCCTTGGTGCCAATGATGGTCGTATGCGTGTTTGGCGCCGTGCAGGTGAGCGCCACAATCAGGACTGCATACGACCGAGGCACACAGGGCCAACACCCGGCATCATGGTGTGGGGAGCGATCTCCTACACTGGCCGTACACCACTGGTGATCGTCGAGGGGACACTGAATAGTGCACGGTACATCCAAACCGTCATCGAACCCATCGTTCTACCATTCCTAGATCGGCAAGGGAACTTGCTGTTCCAACAGGACAATGCACGTCCGCATGTATCCCGTGCCACCCAACGTGCTCTAGAAGGTGTAAGTCAACTACCCTGGCCAGCAAGATCTCCGGATCTGTCCCCCATTGAGCATGTTTGGGACTGGATGAAGCGTTGTCTCACGCGCTCTGCACGCCCAGCACGAACGCTGGTCCAACTGAGGCGCCAGGTGGAAATGGCATGGCAAGCCGTTCCACAGGACTACATCCAGCATCTCTACGATCGTCTCCATGGGAGAATAGCAGCCTGCATTGCTGCGAAAGGTGGATATACACTGTACTAGTGCCGACATTGTGCATGCTCTGTTGCCTGTGTCTATGTGCCTGTGGTTCTGTCAGTGTGATCATGTGATGTATCAGACCCCAGGAATGTGTCAATAAAGTTTCCCCTTCCTGGGACAATGAATTCACGGTGTTCTTATTTCAATTTCCAGGAGTGTAGACTCTGTTCAAGAATCCCAAGAGAAGAAGGTATACTTGGAAAAGGCCGGGTGATACGGGGAAGGTTTCAATTAAATTACATCACGGTCAGACAGATATTCCAAAATCAGATACTCGACTTTAAGGCGTACCCAGGAGCAGATATATAATCAGATCACAATATAGTAGTGATGACGAGCTGGCTGAAGTTTAAGAAATTAATCAGGAGTAATCAATACGTAAAAAAGTGGGATACGGAAGTACTAAGGAATGACGACATACGCTTGAAGTTCTCCAAGACTATAGATACACAGTAAGGAATAGCTCAGCAGGCAGTACAGTTGAAGAGGAATGGACATCTCTAAAAAGTGCAATCACAGAGGTTTGGAAGAAAAGCATAGGTACAAAGAAGTTACTGCCAAGAAACCATAGGTAACAGAAGAAATACGTCAGCTGATCGATGAAAGAAGGAAGTACAAAAATGTTCAGAGAAATTCAGAAATACAGGTCGCTGAGGAATGAAATAAATAAGAAGTGCAGGGAAGCTAAGACGAAACTGCTCATGAAATGATTGTCGGAAGGACTATCTCAGCATACAGAAAAGTCAAAACAGCCCTCGGTGAAATTAAAGCAAGTACAACGGGAATCCCACAGTTATATGCAGAGGAGAGAACAGATAGGCGGCAAGAGTACATCGAAGGCCTCTATAAAGAGGAAGATATGTCTGTTGTGATAGAAGAAGAAACACGAGTGGATTTATAAGCAACAGGGGATACAATATTAGGATCAGAATTTAAGAGAGCTTTGGAAGACTTGAGATCAAATAAGACAGAAGGGACAGAAAACATTCCATTAGAATTTCCAAACTCATTGGGGGAAGTGGCAATAAAATGACTAAACACGTTGGTCTGTAGAATGTATGAGTTTGGCGACATACCAGCTGAATTTCAAGAAAATATCATCCACACAATTAAGAAGACTGCAAGTGCTGACAAGTGCGAGAATTATCGCACTATCAGATTAACAGGTAATGCATCCAAGCTGCTGACAAGAATAATATACAGAGCGATGGAAAAAAAATTGACGATGTGTTTGAGGACGATCAGTTTGGCTTTAGGAAAGGTAAATGCACGAGAGAGGCAATTCTGACGTTCGGCTGATAATTTAAGTAAGACTAAAGAAAACTTAAGACACGTTCATAGGATCTATCGACTTGGGAAAAATATTCGAGAATGTAAAATGGTGCAAGATGTTCGACATTCTGAGAAAAAATAGGGGTAAGCCCTACGGAGGGGCTGGTAATATACACTATGTACAAGAGCCAAGAGGGAATAATAACATTGAATGACCAAGAACAAAGTGCTCGGATTAAAAAAGATGTGAGACAGGAACATAGTCTTTCGCTCTTACGGTTCAATAAGTACATCGAAGAAGCAATGACGGAAAGAAAGAAGGTTCTGGAGTGGAAGGTGAAAGGATATCAATGAAACGATTCGCAGATGACATTGCTATCCTGAGTGAGAGTGAAGAGGAATTAAATGATATACTCAATGGAATGAACAGTCTAATGAGTACAGAATATGAATTGAGAGTAAATCGAAGAAAGACGAAAGTAATGAGAAGTAGCAGAAATGAGAACAGCGAGTAAGTTAACATCAGGATTGATGGTCACAAAATAGATGAAGTTAAGGAATTCTGCTACCTATGCATCAAAATAAGCAATGATGGAAGGGAGTAAGGAGGACATCAAAAACAGACTAGCACCGGCAAAAAAGGCATTCCTGACCAAGAGAAGTCTTCTACTATCAAACACAGGTTTTAATTCGAGGAAGACATTTCTGAGAATGTAAGTTTTGAGCACAGCATTGTGTGGTAGTGAAATATGGACTGTTGGAAAAGTCGAACAGAGGAGAATGAGATTAGAGAGGAGAATTCCAGTACGATTATGCCATAGGTGGTAAATCATTGGAAGCGGTAACGACCGTAAAATACTTAGGAGTTACTATCCGGAGCGATCTGAAGTGGAATGATCACATAAAACAAATAGTGGGAAAAGCAGGCGCCAGGTTGAGATTCATAGGAAGAATTCTAAGAAAATGTGACTCATCGACGAAAGAAGTAGCTTACAAAACGCTTGTTCGTCCGTTTCTTGAGTATTGCTCATCAGTATGGGACCCTTACCAGGTTGGATTAATAGAAGAGATAGACATGATCCAGCGAAAAGCAGCGCGATTCGTCATGGGGACATTTAGTCAGCGCGAGAGCGTTACGGAGATGCTGAACAAGCTCCAGTGGCGGACACTTCAAGAAAGGCGTTACGCAATACGGAGAGGTTTATTATCGAAATTACGAGAGAGCACATTCCGGGAAGAGATGGGCAACATATTACTACCGCCCACATATATCTCGCGTAATGATCACAACGAAAAGATCCGAGAAATTAGAGCCAATACGGAGACTTACAAGCAGTCGTTCTTCCCACGCACAATTCGTGAATGGAACAGGGAAGGGGGGATCAGATAGTGGTACAATAAGTACCCTCCGCCACACACCGTAAGGTGGCTCGCGGAGTATAGCTGTAGATGTAGATGTAGAATCGAAGCATTTCAGATGTGGATCTGTGTGGAGCTACAGACGAATGTTGATTTTTAGGTGGACTGATAAGGTAAGGAATAAGGAGATTCTGCGCAGAATCGGAGAGCAAAGGAATACGTGGGAAACACTGAAAAGGAGAAGGGACTGGATGTTGGGACAACTGTTAAGCTATGAGGGAATGTCTTCCCTGGTATTAGAGGGAGCTGTAGAGGGCAAAAACTGTAGAGGAAGACAGAGATTGGAATACATCCAGCAAATAATTTGGGACATAGGTTGAAAGTGCTATTCTGAGATGAAGAGGTTGGCACAGGAGAGCAATTCGTGGAGGCCGCATCAAATCATTCCAAAGCCTGATGACTCAGAGAGAGAGAGAGAGAGAGAGAGAGAGAGAGAGAGATAGAGAAAGAGCTCAACAGATAGTTCCTTTCGATCGTTATTTCTATTTATGTATTTATGGTGAATCGACGTTTCACCTATTGTTACATACCCACATAAGAAATGACTTTCGTTTATAAGAAAACGCGCCAAACACTGTTAGGATATTGCGTGCGGATTCGTTTCTGATCCGCCATGAGCAAGAGCAGGAACCAATTTTTCTCAAAGCTTTCTCTATGCAGGACTTCATGTAAAGCGTAGGCGACAAGTTGTAGTTAAATTCCTCCAATCTTGACAATTTTACGCACCTCGATACGCCTGTTTTCCAAAATCATATCGGGCACTTTTTGACGGTTTATGGTGTATTTACACCTTCCACCCGCCCTCCACGTGGATCACCTCGAACACTTTTAAGACCTCGTTTAAATTCGATAGCACTTTCCTTCAAGGTGGAAATTAAAGGAGAAGAGTCTCCAAATTCATTTATGAATATCAAATTAATTTCAGTTTGTGTCAAACAGATCGCCATTACTAAGAGTAACATTGCGATCACTCCTACTGTTGGCTGTACTTCGGAGCCTGTTATATGTACATACGTTCATTAAACAGCAACATCAAAAGCTCTCCTGTTGTCGAATGTCGAAGGTAGTGTGCCCCATACATTTGTCTCTGACGATCCGCTCAAAATCACGTCACTAAATTGTGTGGCTTGTCCGCCCTGCCGACCTTTTCATTGGGATGGCAAGTATTGGGTCTGATGACATTACTGCCAGCATACAACAGGGTACTTTCATTCGTCCAAGTATCAGGAATACTGCCTTCTGGTTGTTTCAGTTGTTCCTAATTGAGTTGGACTTGTTTTATGCACTGTTAAAATGGTATGAATCCATGGGAAATTATTTCCGCCGATCCGTCAGCTAGATGATACGTCGGTACTATTGTAGAAGAGTAGGATATGCAGAAATGCTGGATTTCATTGATCAGTACCTTCCCGTAAGCCCCTTGGCTATAGTAAGAAATGTGCAGTAGATCTAAGTAACTAACTAAACACGTATTTAAGTCTGAAACACAATTCAGTACTGTATCTCCACACCAAACGCGATCACTTGTAAGAGTGGCGTCAACTTTTCACCTCGATTTGCCACCGAGTTTTGCAAATGTGTAACACGGGGTGTACTGCCACTTAATAAGTGAAGTGTAGATTAGAGACTGTGGAATTTACTGCAGTATGTACGTCACTCTCATTGAGTTTTGTATGATATCTTCAAATCAGGTATACGTTTTCTTTGCAAAAATCTAATAACGCGTAATAGATGATCTCGGCTAGCTATCATCTTAAAATGTTATAGCAAGGAGAACACATTAAGTTTCGATTTGTTGTTGTTTTTGTTGCTTTTGTAATCTTCAGACAGAAGACTGGTTGATGCAGCTGTCCATGCCAGTGTACCATGTGCAGACGTCTTCGCCTATACTTCACGTTGCACCCAGCTAAGGTACCATCGCGCTCGAAGACGCACACACACACACACACACACACACACACACACACACACACACACACACAAACCAGATGGAGATCAGAAGCTTTTGCGACGTGTAAAGTGGGCTATTTATGTCACACTGGTACCAAATTTCACTAAAATTCTGCTCACCGCCATCGTGGAAGTGTCACACGATGGAAGGTCGTCACAGCCCTCTTGCCCACACTTAACACTTACTATCGGACCTATGCGATGGAGGTCGGAACCGCGACGCCCACTGTTCAAATCACCGTTTTTATTATGGATTGCCGTGGAAAATATTTCAAACATAGCGTCACTCAGAATCGACACGAAAAGGCCTAAGGGAGTGGCATAAAGGGCGCCAGTGAAAAACGCCCCTTGCCTTGGGACATTGATAGCCACATATTTCGCGGTCGAAAACGACAGTTCACAGAGCGATGAGAAACAGTTAGAAGTTCATTACATCCTTTTACACTGCTGACACCCTCGGACGTTTCAACTCTTCCCTAAGGACATTTTGGGGTTGCATTCACATTAAACATCATCGTACTCCTTTGGAGTGCAGCACGATACAAATTTTGCTCTCGTGTGCAGGTTGGAACCACTGGGGACCCTTGAAAAGAATAAGACGAAATTTGGACTTGATCCGAAGCAGTAACGGGTATTTACGCTTTTTAACTTCTCCTCTTTCTCGTCCTCCTGTGGCGTGATCACATGCGTGAATAAAACGGCAAAGGGTCCCTTTGAAACCAGTCAGATGGGCAACACCTTCAGCGCTTTATTGAGCACGTTACAAACATACCTGCCAGACACTTCGACACCAAATCAGCCTGGCGGCTGCCCTAGCACCTAAAGGTAGACAAACAGCACGCAAAGGTGTCGAAGGAATTGCCTAACTCTGAGGTACTGGAGTAACCAGTATGTTGATAAAATAGCTCCATATTTAGCAATTATATACAACCACTCGCTCACAGAAAGACCCTTACCTAAAGACTGGAAAATTGTTCAAGTCACACCAATACCCAAAAAGGGAAGTGGGAGTAATCCACAGAATTACAGGCGTATATCACTAACGTCGATTTGCAGTAGGATTTTAGAACATAAACTGTATTCGAACATTATGAAGTACCTCGAAGAAAACGATTTATTGACACATAGTCAGCACGGTTTCCGAAAATATCGTTCTTGTGAAACACAACTAACTGTTTATACTTATGAAATAGTAAGTGCTATCGACAGGGGATGTCAAATTGATTCCATAGTTTTAGATTTCCAGAAGGCTTTCGACACTGTTCCTCACAAGCATCTTCTAACCAAACTGCGTGCCTACGGAGTATCGCCTCAGTTGTCCGACTGGCTTCGTTATTTCCTGTCAGAAAGGCCACAGTTCGTACTAATAGACGGAAAGTCATCGAGTAAAATAGAAGTAATAACCGGCGTTCCCCAAGGAAGCGTTATAGGCCCTCTATTGTTCCTGATCTATATTAACGACATAGGAGACAACCTGAGTAACCGTCTTACATTGTTTGCAGATGATGCTGTCATTTACCGTCTTGTCAAGTCATCAGATGATCATAACGACTTACAAAATGATTTAGATAAGATATTTGTACGGTGCGAAAAGTAGCAATTGACCCTGAATAAGGAAAAGTGTGAATTTATTCAGATGAGTACTAAAAGAAATCAGCTAAATTTCGATTGCGCGATAAGTCGCATAAATCTGAAGGCTGTAAATTCAATTAGATACTTAGGAATTACAATTACAAATAACCTAAACTGGAACGATCACATAGATAGTATTGTGGGTAGAGGAAACCAAAGACTTCGATTCAATGGCAGAACGCTTAGAAGGTGCAACAGGTCTTTTAAAGAGACTGCTTACACCACGCTTGTCCGCCCTATTCTGGAGTATAGCTGTGCGGTGTGGGATCCGCATCGGGTGGGACTGACGGATGACATCGAAACAGTACAAAGAAGGGCAGCTCGTTTGTATTATCACGAAATAGGGGAGATAGAATCACAGACATGATACGTGAATTGGAGCGGCAATCATTAAAACAAAGGCGTTTTTCGTTGCGACGGGATCTTCTCATGAAATTTAACTCACCAGTTTTCTCCTCCAATTGCGAAAACATTCTGTTGACACCCACCTACATAGGAAGAAATGATCATCATGATAAAATAAGAGAAATCAGGGCTCGCACAGAAAAATTTAAGTGTTCGTTTTTTAGCGTGCCGTTCGAGAGACAGCTTGAAGGTGGTTCATGTAACCCTATGCCAGCCACTTTATTGTGAATAGCAGAGTAATCACGTAGGTGAAGATGTAGATGTAGCCTCTAGACTCTTTGATGTCGAAATTTTTGAAGCTACATTTCTAACGTGCTCAAGAAATGTGCGTTAGTGGCACCGAGGGTGTTGGCGAACTGGGAGGTGGGGGGTCTTAGATAGAACTTTTGCCGTTCTATTCACGCACATGTTAACGTTGCTCTCTTGTGTGATGACGCCACAGGAAAGTGGGAGGGTTTCAAATTTCGTCGAATGGTTTTGAACGGGCCCTAGTGGTTCTAGCCTGTACACGAGAGCAAAAATTACGGCCGTACTGCTCTCCAAAGTCTGCAGTCACGTTCAGTGGGGATGCACTGCCATAAATCTTCAGAAAATAACTGAAACGACAGAGGGTGTCAGCAGAGTCAAAGGATGTCAAGAACGCCTTCCTGTTGCTCACCGCACTGCGAACTCTCGTTTTCTACCGCAAAATGTTTAGGAATCAACGCCTCAGGGAAAGGAGTGGATTAATTGACGCCATTTATGCCACGCCTGACGCCTTTTCGTGTCAGTTCTGAGCGGCGGTGTACCTCAAATATTTTCTTCGGTCACCCGTAAGAAAAGCTTGTGAGTTAGACGGTGAGTGTCGCGGCTGTGACCTCCACCGCAGAGGAGTTGAAAGAAGGGGTGAAATGTGTGTAAGGGTGGCCCGACGTTTTCATCACGTGACACGTCTAAGAAGGCGTTGTGGAGAATTTTGATGAAATTTAGTGCCAATGTGACATCATTAACCCACTTGACACCACACATGAACTTCTGAGCTCTGGCCTTTTCTACGCATGTGTCGATATCTTGCTGTTTGAAGCGTCTAGGGCCCGACGGTTATGTTAAGAGTTTGCATTATTACAGAGGAACGTTGTACGCACCTTTGAGCAAACTTTCAAACTGATGCGTCGCAATGGGAGGCAATTACGCTGTTTCAAAAAAGTGGTTCTTTAATTCTCTTGTGCAGTGTACCTTCAGAAAAAGAGTTCGTAACACTTACATTGACATTTTATGTTAACAAATTTATGTTTTTCAGAAACATTTTTTTCTGTTGCCATCCACGTTTTGCAACCTTTCTGCTTCTGCAAACGTCAGTTACTTTTCTGACCACATAAAAAAACTCATCTATTATTTTTAGTGTCCCGTTTCCTATTCTAATCCCCCCAGCATCACCTGCTTCTATTAGACCACGTTCCACTAAGCGTGTTTTTATTTTGTTGCTATTTTGTTACAACCTCTTTTCAAGTCATTGTCCATTCCGTTTAACTGTTTTTTTTTTTTTTTTCAAATCCTCTGCCGTACCAGTGAGAATTATAGAGTCATCGACAAACCCCAAAGATTTTATTTCCTCTCTGTAGACTAAAATTTTCTTTCAGAATTTCCTATTTGATTTTCTTTCCTCGTTGCTGAATTAACAGAGTAAATATCATCGGGGACATGCAACAACCCCACTTCACCCCCTCGCAATTATCTATATCAGGAACGCACAGACTGACCTCCCATCCTTAGTAGTTTTTTTTTCTTTCCTCATCTTCTATTCTTTCCAAGAAATGAGACGGTTTGGCCTCGTAAAAATTATTTCTTATTTCTTTTGAGAATACATTTGTGTAACTATATTTGCTAAATTAAGTAAATATGTGTGAAACAAATGATGAAACATAACTATGAATTTTTTTTCATTCTGGTGCTTACATTCTCACAGTGCGGGGTTTTCGGCCTGTGGTACTAGCAAGTCTGTTCACCCATGCTCTGTAACATAAGGGGATGTCCATTAATTTCTTGAGGCGGTTTTCTTTAAAATTTGGACCCCCTTTCCCTCTGTCGTGATATTTTCTGATATTTGTTGGGACACCCTCCCGCTAACGTGAAGTTTACACTGCAGTAGGCTAAAAATACGTGACATTTAATGTTTTATTTGTTTTCAACGTTGATTAAAGACTTGTATAGAAACATGTTTTATTTATAAAGTGTGTTAAGCAGTGTTTTCCACACTTGATTAAAATACTTTATTTTAAACATGCCAACCCTGCGCAGTATTCGAAGGGAGGGACGGACAGACAGAAAGATAGAAGGACGAAAAGGCTGCACGAAAATAGTATTAACCCTTCTGACTGAGCTCTAAAAAATTAACCTTTTTTGGTATACAACGTACATTAAATGTCACTGAAATTTTACTTAATTTTCAGATAATAGACATTGCTTGTACTTTCCTTTGAACTGTATGATAACGTAGCATTTCTATCTCTTGATTTACGTGATCAGCAAGAACATTATTGTCGGTGAATTAAATGTGACATTAAATGTCACTGAAACTTTACTTAATTTTCAGATAATAGACATTGCTTGTACTTTCCTTTGAAGTGTATGATTACGTAGCATTTCTATCTCTTGATTTACGTGATCAGTAAGAACATTATTGTCGGTGAATTTCAGCTTAGCTTCCTTCCATAAACGATCAGCTTCTTGATCAATACATGTGTTTCGACATGTCGGCATGCCGCTTAGCATACGAATTGTATAGTTTGGTACAAATTCATCTGAAACACAATAACATTGTTTATTTATGCGTTGCAGAATATCACGAATGACTCAAAGACTGACAAACGGTAATTTTGACCGGTGTAGCAGAGAACTCCCGGAATGCAGTCTGACACTTACGGGGCACTTATTTCAACATGGGAAAGCCTGGGCATGCACATGTGTAAAGCATTCAGTTCAGAGAGATCATAAATACTGTTCGGAAATGTAATATTGTCTATTTTCAGGATTAATTAAAAATGTTCAAACGTGTGTGAAATCTTATGGGACTTAACTGCTAAAGTCATCAGTCCCTAAGCTTACACCCTAATTAACTTAAAAAATTATCCTAAGGACAAATACACACACCCATGCCCGAGGGAGGACTCGAACCTCCGCCGGGACCAGCCGCATAGCCCATGACTGTAGCGCCTTAGACCTCTCGGCTAATCCCGTGCGGCCAGGATTAATTATATAAAACAAAATGTTGACATTACAATACTGTATACTCTGAATTAAAAAGAGAACCTGATAGTTTCATTGCCTCTCGCCCCATTTAAATGAGATTTGGTGACAGGTTACGTAATTAATGGATGTCCCTTAAAACTCAGACGGCCGGTGTGGCCGAGCGGTTCTAGGTGCTACAGTCTGGAACCGCGCGACCGCTACGGTCGCAGGACTCCTGCCTCAGGCATGGATGTGTGTGATGTCCTTAGGTTAGTTAGGTTTAAGTAGTTCTAAGTTCTGGCGGACTGATGACGTCAGAAGTTAAGTCCCATAGTGCTCAGAGCCATTTGAACCATTTGAACCTTAACAATCAATGTGAAATGAGGCAATAAAATTATGAAGCGGATGTCTACCGCCTTTTATGTATCTTTCCTTCCGTATTAGCTCCACATGTAAGGCGGCAAGAAATCGATAACTCATGGTGTACTGCGTCATCATCATAAACCGATGCAAGCGTGAACAGCTGTGTGGACTGATTACAGTGCGCGTCATTTATGATGGCGGCCGAGTTTAGGTCCGTTCTGCGCATCTGACGTCACAAAACACAGTCAGCCAATGAACAGAGAACGACGTTGCCAGAGCTCGAGTGCAGTGCAGAGCACGGACGAGTGTCTTCAGTTTTAGAAACATTCAGTCATGAATAAAGTAATTGAACAAAAGCAATGTCTTGATAGCAGACTTTCTTTTATAGAAAGTTTGGAAAAAGCATTATATATACCAATTGCTTCATATTCTATTAATTAATTAAACCAAACAAGCAACAAGCCTCCTAATTCAGGCGATAGCAAGGAAAGGTGTTTGTATCATTCCCACTAACCGCTTTTTCGCAATAAAAAACAGCGGTAATTGTTTATTTCCTATTGTACTTCGACGAAACGTGAGTAATTCATAATCATACCAACAGTGTTTGTCGGTATTTTGCGTGATATTTTAAAGTCTACTGGGAGACAGATTGAACGACGAGCTGCGGTAGCGTAATCAAATGGCTCTGAGCACTATGGGACTTAACATCTGTGGTCATCAGTCCCCTAGAACTTAGAACTACTTAAACCTAACTAACCTAAGGACAGCACACAACATCCAGTCACCACGAGGCAGAGAAAGGTTGCGTAATGGTTAAAGTGTATGGCTGCTACACGAAAGGATCTGAGTTCAAACCTTGATCGGTGCTTAATTTTTTCCTTATTTAAAAACAATATCGAAGTGTCTTACTTCACGAATTTTATTCGTTTGAATGTAATTGTTTGAAATTTATAGTGGCGACTTAAATCGACCATATGGAAAGTATACGCTATGGACTTTTACCCCTGCAAACTCTTCAAAATTTCGTGCAATGGTTTACTACATTTAATGCTGCACAATAACTGCGTTGAACATCGTAACAAAATTAAGTCATTTATGGGGGAAGGTATCAGTCAAGATGTGTAAAAATCAAATTTTTGGGCCAAATAGTTTTTGTGAAATCGAATGATAAAGTGTGTCAAAGCAGTCGAAACACCATGTGTCTGCACAGGCGAGCAGTGCTATGGTGACAAAATCGCGCACATCGCGGAATGCGGGGAGCACGTCTCTGTAGCAGCGAAAGGGTTAATGCGGCCGTGGTGGGTTTACTTCATAAACTGAACGCTCCCCCCTAGATGTAAGTTTGTGAACTATACTATGGCGTTGCTTCTCTTGGCGCGTACAACTGGCAACGCAGCAATCTCCTGCGTCTGGGCGGGAATGCGCGAATCGCAAAGATAAAAGAATTGAACTATAGTAGCAGTGGCGCTGCAGTCATGGACTGTGCGGCTGGTCCCGGCGGAGGTTCGAGTCCTCCCGCGGGCATGGGTGTGTGTGTTTGTCCTTAGGATAATTTAGGTTAAGTAGAGTGTAAGCTTAGGGACTGATGACCTTAGCAGTTAAGTCCCATAAGATTAAAAAAACAGTAGTTGCGGCCCTGAGGACAGCCTGGGCCAGGGGAACGGTGCGTGAAGGGCGGCGGGGCTAGGAGTACGCACCTTGCCGGCGCTGCGCACGCCCTTCCAGAGGGAGAAGTAGACGAGCAGGAAGACGGCGAGGACGCAGAGCGCCAGCGACCACTTGATGGGCCCCATGCGGTCCAGGCCGTCCGACCGGTGCAGCTCCAGCACGCTGCGCCTGCAACACCAGCCACCAGACTGACACTCCACTGCCTGCTCGCACCGCGCACCACGTGCTTCGAACACCAGACTACAAGACAATTAAAAAGACCGAAGGGAACATCTGAAGGGTGGATACGACAAACGTCTTAATCTTGTGGAGAAAATTTTTCATTCATTACTAGATGGTCCATGATCTTTGTGCCAAGCAGTTCTTCCCTCTGGGTTGCAGAGTGCCATGCGTCAAAGTCTCCTTCACTTACAAGGCAGGTGTTTCAACTGTATCTGTCAAAATAAGTTTGTTTGCATGGCCATCCTCCGCAGCAAGCACAGAAATATTTGTTTTGTGAATAAAACCACCTTTCTTGCAGCAACTGTAATTTATTTCTCCGATATGAGTTTAGCCTTCTTTTACTCTAAGGTATCTTCAGTTGGCTCTAAAACAATACAGTTTTTTTTATATCTGTTATTTTCCGATTATAAAAAATTCGCGCCGCGTTTTTTATTTAAATAAGTAATTACTTACGGTTTGTAGGCATCTGTATTTCCTCTGATCTGGGCTGAAGGTCGTACTACCACTTCATTTCCGAAAATAAGCACATTTTTATATTCCGAACTTTTTCTTTCACATTCTTCACTGTTTATCGTTACTTTTGTGGTGCGCTATTACTCTTTTGGCACTAGTTATTGATATTTTTTTAAAAGAAACTGTGCTTTCAAAGACGTAAATATTGTGAGTTCCTTATGTGTTTGGCTGGCTCTGAGCACTATGCGACTTAACTTCTGAGGTCATCAGTCGCCTAGAACTTAGAACTAATTAAACCAAACTAACCTAAAGACATCACACACATCCATGCCCGAGGCAGGATTCGAACCTGCGACCGTAGCGGTCGCTCGGTTGCAGACTGTAGAGCCTAGAACCGCACAGCCACTCCGGCCGGCCCTTATGTGTTTACTCTTGTTTGGTCTGTTTACCTACATCTTCCCAATCTGACAAAGTATATGTTGAATATTAACATCCATTATATTTATATCTGTATGTGTGTGTGTGCGGGGGGGGGGGGGGGAGGGGGGGCCGGCCGGAGTGGCCGAGCGTTTCTAGGCGCTTCAATCTGTAACCGCGCAACCGCTACGATCGCAAGTTCGAATCCTGCCTCGGGCATGGATGTGTGTGATGTCCTTAGGTTAGTGCTCAGAGCCATTTGAACCATTTGTGTGTGTGTTTGTGTGTGTGTGTGTGTGTGTGTGTGAGAGAGAGTGTGAGACTGAGTGTGTGTGTGTGTGTGTGTGTGTGTGTGTGTGTGTGTGAGAGAGAGAGAGAGAGAGAGAGAGAGAGAGAGAGAGAGAGAGAGAGAGAGAGAGAGAGAGATTGTGTTTGTGAGATTCTGTGTGTGTGAGATTGTGTGTGTGAGACAGTGTGAGAGTGTGCATATGGGGTGGGTTGAAGAGCTGGTGGTCTGAGTTGTAGAGTGTTGGATAACCACCAACCCACCCCCCGCCCCAAAAACACATACACACACACACACACATAAGCATCACGAATAGACGTTAGTTTTCAACATATACTTCGTTAGGTTGGCAACATGTAGGTAAATTTACCAAACAGGATGAAACACAAAATAAGCACACATTATTTATGTCTTTGAAAGCAGAGGTTAAAAATATATCTATAAATAGTGCCAAAAGAGTAATTGTGCACCACAAAAGTAAGGATAAACGTGATGAACAGTGTGAAAGCAAAAATTCGGAATGTAAAAATGTTCTTATGTGTCTGAAATAAAGTCGAAGTACGACCTCCAGACCAGATGAGAGGAAACACAGATGCCAATAGACTGTAAGTAATTACTTAGTTACATAAAAAAACCGCGACGTGCACTGTTTTATAATCTAAAAACAGAACATATCAAAACAAAACTGTATTGTTTTAGATCCCAGTGAAGATGCCTTAGAGTAATAAAAGGCGAAACGTGTCTGGGAGAAATAAATTACAACTACATCAAGAAAGACTTTTATTTAAGAAAAAAAATGTACCAATCATGATTCGGTGAAACATAGGTACTGGGCTAATTGTGTGTTGCTGGTTTCCCCCTGTCGTGGAAATGCTTGGTTTTCGTATTATGAAGATACATGGTTCTGAACGGTACGACCTTGTGGCACGCAACTACGTCACTTTACTGTGTGCAGCATGGTATTGTGAGATGGGGCCTTTAGCTAAGGAACATTCATTCAGGTATTTACCACTGTGGTATGCGGAAGGGACTAACGCAAGTGTGCTAGTGCGTATTTACACGTCCTAGATCAGTCTGACATCATGCTCTTAAACATTCATGGAAGTACAAAGTATAATGAG